>NC_057940.1:49831261-49906261 GCF_018555375.3 Anguilla rostrata | reverse complement strand
CCCCAAACAAAAGAACCTTTTACACATGCTCTAGTATTCAAGTGCGAGTAATATTCCGGATCTACATTGCAGTTCTACCGATGTGTTTTTCAAAATAAATAAAAAACCGACAAAAAACTGAATATATGCAATAACGCCTCGTTTTGCACGTCCAATTGCAGAGAAGCTGAAATATTTAGACACAGCTCGCCAGGTATTTTGGTATTGTGACAATTCCCATGTGATGTTCTAAGACTTTTTTTATTTTTTATTTAAGAAGATAAGAACCATAGCTGAATCGCCCCTAAATCACCAGGGCAAGTCCTGAGGAACAAAGGCAATGCTCCACACCAGATACTGAGAAATGGAGGGGCACTTCCACAACAGTCTCGTATCTGAAAATCCTACAGACTAGGGGGTGTGACTGAGGAAACGATCAAGCAGTTCCCCCATCTCCGCAAGATCCTAAAGGCTACACGAAAAGAATGCGTTCTCTGCGTTAAAAGGGACCTTGCTTTCACCTGCACAATGAACAAACGAATGAACAAACGAATGAACAAACGAATGAAAGAATGAACGAGTGAATAGGTGCATGAATGATTGCTTGAATGAGTACATTTATAGAACATGGTGAATCGGAGGGACAGCCTGGATTGTGAAAAGGTCAAATTAAATTGCTAAAATTATTTATATTTTTGGGTTTTCTTTTTGTGTCAAAATGAACCAGCAAATGTGTGCCTGGCATTGCAGCAGCAGTCTTTCTGAATTGCTCACAATCATTTTTCCCAGGGGAATAAAATAATATGAATGCAAAACCAGTGACTTCAGACTGTTTCTCACTGCTCTCCAAAATAGATACCGAATTCACAGAATGAAACAATTTCATTTTTTCAGATTCAAACCTTCAGAAACGAATTGTCAATTCCTGGTTACGCACTGAAATGACCGATGCGCGGTTTGATTCATGATTCACGTATCACTGACAAAGAAAAAAAAAAGCCCGTTCCTAGAAAAACCAAAAAAATACTCTCATTACATAGCATGATTTCTGGAACTGCATTTTATTTTACAAAAAAAAGAAGAAGCTAAACCTGCATTTTAATGGTACTGGGGTATGGCTATGCGTTGAAACCCCGTTGTCCAAAATGATGCTCTGATTGCTCAGATGATCACAAGGTGAGTCAGCTCTCAAATTTTACACACACACACACACACACAAACACACTTACACACAAAGCTGAAAATACGACAAAAACAAGAACGACAAAAATCCTGAGAGGTGTGCACTGCCGCAAGACCTGCACGCTGGCAGGGATGAAATCATGTGCGGTAAACGCCCCCTTCCCCCCCCCTCCTCCTCAAATGGTGCTCCGCTTCGCAAAAAATATTCCAAAAACTGTTCTGTTTCACCTCTACAAGACACCAATGCAGCAAGACACCTAGCATACAACACTTAAAGAGGTAACATTTATTCAGAAACTCACTTGGGAGATTAACTTGCCATATAAATGATCATAATTATCATTATTTAGACCTCAGGGTCAACTCTGTATCACCCAGCTCTTTTCATTTTTTTTTTTCTTCTGAGAGCATGAGCTAATTGCAGCTAGGTGCTGCAATCAAAGGTTGAATATCCACGTTCAGGACAGCAAAAAAATAAAAAATAAAGAACATTACTGTTCTTGCGTGTGATTCAGATTCAGCCCTGGCCCTCCAACGACTTCATCATCTAACCAGACTGCGTGTTCCAAACCCCCCCCCCCCCCAATCTGATGAGGTCATAACCCCACCCGAGAGACGCAGTATGACTTAATTTTGATGTATGGCAAGGGGGAAGGACTGCGATCATGCTCAGAAACATTGGGTGTAGAAACAAATAACTAGATAAATAAATAAATAAATAACTAGATAAATAAATAAATAAATAAAATGAGGCTGAATTTGGCTGTTAAATACCCATTCATGCTTCAGGGCTTCTTGGCACGCCTAATATGGCACAGGGAATGCAATAAGACTACAAGACCCCCCTACCACGCCCCCCCCCCCCCCCTTCATCCTTATATCTTTGAAGAAGTGCAAAAGAGAAAGCCAATGCTTCGCACAGAGACACCCACACTCTCCCCATTTCAGTGAACTCCTTCAAACTATCAGTCAACGGGGGCCTGAGGAGCAGGACATAGGGGCAGAGAGGGTGTTGTTCTGGGTGGCTGGGTGTAACTCCCCCTTGAATATTTTGGACCCCCCAAATCCGTCCTTCCGTCCCTCCCTCCCACGGCTGCCCCAGACCCTCCGAGACCACGGTACTGCAGACCCCGCTCAACAATAGCAGCCTACATACAAAACACAGCAGGCGGAGAAAAGACACTTTTGTTCTCTTTGCGATGCCGCCAGGGGGGTCAACCGGACTTCCAAACGAAAGTGACCGCGCGCTGGCCTTGGACCGCCCCAGAGACCCCCAGCGAACCGCCGAACCAGAAAGCGCCTTCGCTCTTCTTCACGGACGGTTCTTTCAGGGAGACGCCTGTCTCTTTATAGATAGATTTTTGTGCCTAAACTTCGCCACACCAATGGCTAAAACGGCATTTTCCACTTAGTCCCTCTTATCTCTAAGCTGGGTAGTGTAAACTGGACACCTTAAAGTACACTCCCCCAAATATTTGGTTTCATTGACAGCTGACGCTGCCCTCATGGGGTGACGCCTCTTTCTGGTTTGCAGATTACCCTGTGCGTTCAAAGTGATTTACTGGCGATACTCTCAGTGAACTGTGTTTGTAACTAACCCCATTTGATATGACACGCAAATGTAAGAGCTACCCCAGGGCTGTGTGACAGACACGCATAAACCGTTATATACCAGTGGCGACACACTGTAAACAATGAATTCATTGGAAATGGGACAAAGAGAGGGAAATCTCACTGAAAATGTCAGCCGGTTTGAAACGAAAGAGCTTAACATGTGCGTGTGAAGACTACAAAATTTTGGGCTCGTAGTAAACTTCACAGCCTCACTGATTCGGCTACTATGCTAACAGTCGCTACTTTGAGTGATTTTTTTTTTTTTTTTTTTGAACAGTCTCGTGCGCTCACACGACAAAGGAAGCGAATGCCTCCATGCGCGAGGAGTCCGTTACACTGCAACATTTGAAAACAGGTCTTACATAAAATTGCGATACAGTGCAGTGAGAGGCGGTTAATTTGTGTCAATTGCTTTTTTTATTTTTAGAAATTTAAATCAGTTGTGATACTAACGGGGGAAACGTGGCTATGTTACGTAGGCTACAACGGAATTGTGAGGCATAACCGCCAAATGCAACAACAAACAGAAAAACCACCACCCCCTTTCCCCCCCAACAATATCTCTGATAAGTTATTGAGTCTTTACAGGCAGAGCTATGTGAGACAACACAGTCTACACATCACCAGCTTTTTAAAACCGAAACAATGTTCTGCTTTGTCTTTACCTTGTCTCCCTACTATTTCGGCCACATGTTCAGAACTGGGCACAGGGACGCATTCGGTTATATTAGAGCCGCGTCCTTTCGTTTCAGATGTGGGAGCTTCATACAGGACGCACAACTTGCTCTTTCCAGTCAAAAGCCCCGTGTCCCCGGCGCTCCCTCCTCCGATGCAGCTGCTGTGATGGTTATTGTTGTTACTCCGATCCTGCGATCCAGTTGCGGGAGACCCGCCGCCACCGTCCTCAGCTTCCCCGAGACCCAACAGAGACAACTGACCCAGCGCGACCCTCAGAGCCCGGGAGTCGTCCTCTTCTTCGTCGGGCGGCACGTGCAGCCCCTCGCTTCCGAAGCCGGAGACGGCCAGCTCCCCGTTCTTTTCCATGATCCCTGCTAGAACCAGCAGGCTCGGCATGGCTAACAAAAGAGTACGAAACAAAGACAAGCGGGGAAAGAGGCTCGAGAAACAGCACACCCGTGCGCCGCCTCCACGCCTCCCCCTTCCAAACCCCCTCCCCTTTCCAGTACGCTAGTCACACCCACGGACCAGCCCCCGTTTGCTATCTTCGCTTGCTTTGCTAGCTTTTTTTCCTCCTCCTTTCTCTCTCCAAGCTCTCAAGACAAGGGCCGTCTGCACAGAGTAGGGGGCTCGACCATCTCTCGCTCCACCCCGTCTGGTTTATACCGCCCCCTCCCCTCCCCTGCAGACACACTGAGCTGCCCTACTCTGCCGTTGTATCTCGTGCTCTTCAGATCCTGTGGCATCGGTGCGCTTGTATCGACCCCCGCGTGGAAAAAAAAACCCAGCCCTCAACGCTATTGCTTTGTCTATGTAAGACAACGCAGAAATAGAAAAATAACATCTAGCGATATCCGTGCAATCACGCAACACCCAGCATGTAACCAACTCAGCATGCCTACCCTATACCTTTGAAACTAAGCAGAGTATTTAGGAAAAAAAACGTGCTTGGGCGTTTTTGGGGAGCAGTATTTTGCAGACTCTACGACATGGTTTTGTCATGAGATAATGTTTATGTACAACAATCACGTAAAGACAAGAATTGCGTCTGGAGGAAGGGTGGCGGGCGCGTGCTGTGATCAACTTGGTTTTTTTTTTTTGTCTCGTGGAATTGCGACGGGAGAAGTGGTTGTATACAGTTTCATGTTACTTTGTTTTAATTTTAGAATTGCGAATGGTGGAAGCATGCAATCCAAAAATGCGTCCCGCCCCTTCGTCGCCGTTATTACTTGTATACACGAGGTTGCAGCGGGTCACTTTGTTGAGGTTGTTCTGTCTCGCAGGGAAGGGTGAAGGGGGGCGTGTTGCAGTATATCTGATTTGGATATACTGAGAGACAAGGGGATATGGTGGAGCTGACTGTGGGGCGTTTGTAGTGCCAGCGTAGCGACACTGTCTCTTTTTGTACTCGAACACGTTAACTCCATCTCTCGCTGGCGAGCACCAGCGCTCGCGCTCAAGAGTGGAACAAAGAACCCACAGCTCCGCTCCGCGGTGCTGGCTACCGCCACAAAGGCGCGCCTCGTGGCATGTGTAACAAAACACTCACAGGAAAACGCGTGTGGAAAAAACCAAATTGATGCATCTATAATAGCTAGTTTATCAGTTACAAAAATGATTACCGTGGTTGCTGTTCTTTTGGCAATGCCAGTTAAAACATAGTGGGTTCTGTAAAGTGCTGTAATGCTGTTATAACATGATGCAAAACCTGTACTCTCAAACAAAAAAAAACAAATGCGGACTTTAATGGGAACTGATAAAACAATATACCATCAAAATACAATGTCATGCCTGCAGACTCCGAGCCAGCAGACTTACAGTAGGTGTCTGACTGTACACATGCGCGGACAACACACGCGTAATGGGCGCGTCTGGCGGCGGTGTTGGTGCTGGCTGTAAATTTAGAACTGAGCGCGCCCTTATTTTTTATTTATTTATTTTTTTTGCTATAGAGGAAATGGTTCATTGGATCCGCAATAGGCTATGTCCTCCAGGACTGCGGCTCTGCAAGCAATGCACACGTTTCCTTTGCATTTAAAGTGAACCACAAACTGACAGTCACGGACTTATTTTTAAATGATCATGTCAGGTTTTGGATTTTAAAGAGCGTCACATTTTCGCAGCGTGTTAAAAAAATTAAGCCGTGGGGGTGAGGGTTGGGGGTTATATTATAGGTCGGGAGGCGTGTCACCAGTTGTCCTCCACTGATAGCCCTGTTTGGAAGGGTTTTGGATGTGGTTTAATCGGATTATCCTGTGTTGAACTGCGTCGATAGAGTCCAGATAATCACTTGTATGAGTCTTTTTTCATGCTCAAAGCTCATTTTATAATTAGGTTACAATAATAACAAACATCGTTTTATTTCCCCCAGTTTAGGCTATGTTGCACCGAACGGTGACCTGGTTGGATGTAGGTGGACCCGTTCGTTTCATCTTAGGCTTTGTGTGGCGTTCGCCCTGGCCCTTAGTAGGAAAAAACAAAATAAAGACAGCCTGGTCTAAATCAATATATTTAAGTCTGGCTGGTGATTTCGTTGATATTGATATTACCACGCCACGTCGGTCTCTTCCAGACGGTAAAAAATGATATGTGGCGCAATAACAGTCCTTTCTGTATAGAACAGAGACTATGCCTGCTGCACTGGGGGGGAAAAAAACAAATAACAACAATTATCTTATTATTTGCGCATGACGCATATGTGTAGTCATCCTAAACGGGGATTTTGAGGAGGATAAAGTCGTTTCATGCGAGCAAAAGGCACAAGAATGCACCAATGTGTGTGCGTGGATAACGAACCCCTTCGGCTCCTGGCTATGAGCTGGGATAATCAACTAATTAAGCAATGATTGTGTGCGCGCGCGTGCACGCATCGATTCACGCGGCCTTGGTTGGGTCACGCCGACCGTTAGCTGTAAAGTCTTGACTTTTAAAGAATTTAACATGCTTTATACAACTGCAGGTCGTCGTAATGTTGAATGCCGGGGGTATTGTCATTTCAGCGGGTAGTGTAGGCTGGACATAATCATCGTCTAGACACGTACCCCAGGCGCCAATTAGGGAGCCACACCCCCCTCCCCCCCCCCCCACCCGGATTATCATAGGGCGCTGGGGAGATGGATGACAAACGGGGACCATTTTAGGATTAACTCTTAATCCCAAACCCCCCACCCTACTTTCTGCCACCAATGAATGACAATACAACAGAGTTAAAATTCTCAGTGTAAACTGAACTCTTACAAGTGCATATGCAAATCCATGTGGTATCAAATTTACTGTGTCAGAAAAATGTTCAGTGTTAAATGAACTCTTACAGTGTACATGTGATGACCATCGGTCACATGCAAACTCTGTGCAGTTGACATGGAAATGTGGGACTAAGATGGGTAGGGGGGTGATGAGGTGGGGAAAAGGGTACCAAGAACTGGGTCTGAGGGCAGGTGGTTTTCAGCATGACTGGGGGGGGGGGGGCACATTGGAACAAGGCCAGGTTCTCTGTCACAGTGCCATTCTGTCCCAAAGGTCACCCTCTCTATGCTAATGGTGTCTCACTCTATCTCACCAATCAATGGACAGTATGGATAATGGATCACCTTTCCTAATTCCTTTGGGTTTTGGGGGCCGCCTGTTTGCAATAGCCCCCCCCCCACACACACAAAATACACACACACGCAGATGAATGAGCTCTTTGCTTTTTTTCTTTCTTTCTTTTCTCTCTCTATCCCTCTTTTTTCAAGCTCCCCCATTTATCTGGCCATCTGTTAGTGTGTCTGCTGGACGAAGTAAAACACATTTGGGGTTTTTCTTTTTTCCTTTTCTGTTTGTTGGCCCAGCCGTCCTGTGGGCAGAGTCACTCTTCTGTCTGTCCGGCAGGCTGTCCGTCCGTGTTCCCCACATTGCTACCCCTCCTTTTGATCCCTTGTCTGACTGATGTGAGCATTTGGGATGGACATGCGGCTTACAGCCTGCTCCAAGAGACCAGCAGTCCAAAGGACACGATGGACTTGGCTCAGTCTTTAGTTAACCCTGCACCAGGAGTCATTAGCAGCAGTATAGTATGATGGGTAAGAACGGGGCTGCTGGGTAAAATTCCTGGGCCCGAGACAATAATATTTACCACAGACTATTGGGGTCCCTTCTCTTCCAGGGCCTGGCACAACCTACCCAGCAGCCCTGGTTAAAGATGTGTAGCTGATCAATAAAAGGTTGCAGGTTTGAATCCCATGTGTGACACTGCCGTCGTATTTTTGACAAAGGTACTTAACCTGCGCTGCTTCAGTAAATATCCAGCTGTTTAAATAGACACTGTGTAAAAAATACAAAAGGTGTGTAAGTTGCCCTGGATAAGAGCATTTGGCTTAATACCTGTAACGTAACACATTGGCTTGACCTCCTGTCATTATCAACTCATTCCTTCTAGGTATGTATATATGTACTATATATATATATATGTGAGCTATATATATGTATGGGAGATATGTGACTTTTAAGGTGCTGCTTGGTTGTTCTTCCCACTAATACAGTTGGTTATTGTGCTTGAGGGGGCACAGTATCAACACCCTGTTGGCCTGCAATGGGTGTCCCCTCCAGGGCTGTGTTCGTGACCCCCAAAAAAAAAATGTATTCCTGTCCATGCAGTGCTGCTCATGGCTTGCCCGATCTTTGATGTGATGTACCAAAGACTCTCGACTCCTCCCACTGGGCACTTGCTGGAGCACTGGGAGCCACCCCCTCTGCACGTGACTGGCACCAAGAGCCTCGTAGTAGTGCTGAGAGAGAAACGTGCCGCGGACATTGTGGTGGTGAACCAGGCATGAACCGGGCGTGCAGATTCTTCTTCTGCAAAAAATCAGGAGATACTGCTCGTTCCTCACCTGCCACTCAAACCCAGCTTCTGGTTCAGGCAATGGTCCCCTAGACGACCGCTGCTCTCTCCTCGCTGGCCTCCCTGCCTCTGCTATCCAGCCTAACTGAACTGCATCACTTCTGTAAAGTAGCCAGCTGTATTGTATGTAAAGTTTGTGTGTGTGTGTGTGTGTGTGTGTGTGTGTGTTTGTGTGCCACTCTGGATAAGAGAATTTGCTAAATGCCTGTTTTTAAAAAAAGAAAATCCAGGTTCAGAAGGTAAAGGTCCTCCCCGGTATTTTGTTCTAATTAGCAAAATCTCTCAGCCAACAGGCAGGACTAATTAGTGAAATCAGCTGGCTGAATTCATGGATGGAAGAAACATATGGCAGGACTTATGCTTTCTGACCCCTGGACATCCATCCATCCATTATCAATGCCCACTTAATCCTGGTCTGGTACACGGGAGGTGCGGGAGCCAATCCCAGAATGCACTGGGCGAGATGCAGGAATATACCCTGGACAGTTTGCAGGGCACACACATCGTTCACTCACACACTCACATCTTGGGGCAATTTAGACGCTCCACCCTAACCTGCATGTCTTTAGACTGTGGGAGGAAACCGGAGTACCCAGAGGAAACCCACGCGGACACGGAGAGAGCGCCCTGGACTGGCCAGCTCTGTTTAACAGACTGTCTTATCCAGAGAAGAATCAACAACTGCAGTAGGCTTCTGCCGGCCTTGAGGACCAGCTCTGAGTATCTCTACCCTTCCCTGTGTCTCAGTAGGGGTGTCCAGTCTTACCTGAAATGGGCCAGCGTAGGCGCAGGTTTGAGTTTTAGCTCTGCGCTACGACGCCTGGTTCATCTATGGGGCGACAGTGTAGTGTAATGGGTAAGGAACTGCTTTTGTAATCTGAAGGTCACAAGTTCAATTCCTGGGTAGGACACTGTACCCTTCAGCAAACTACTTAACCTGCATTGCTTCAGTATATATTCAGCTGTATAAATTGGTGCAATATAAATGCTATGTAGAATGTTGTGTAATTCGCTCTGGATAAGGCTGTCTATTAAATGTCTGTAATGTATTCTGATTGGCCAATCATGGTCTTCAATCAAGATGATTTCTTTAGCAGAATCTGGTTTTTTTAGTGGTGGGATAAAACAAAAACCTGAGCTTATAAGAAAAGATTGGACACCTCTGTGTTAGTAGGTACTCTCTCTCTAGAGTTCCAGAGCATTGATACTGAAATCTGGCCCTGGAATCGAAGTCCGGTCCTGGTTTTCGTTCCTCCCGGTTAATTAACTGGGTGGTTAGCGCTACTGATTGGCCAGGCTGTGTTCACACCGGACTCCCAGCTAACGGGAGGGTGGGAGACCAGCCGCTGTTGGCCCTTGAGGACCGTGATTTGAGTAACAGGGTCCCAGAGGAAGCAGATGGGCCTGCATGCACACTGAGAAAGTCCGGGCTCAGTCAGAGGATAGTGCTCCTGGGCAAAAGGACCGGAAGGAGGGTGTGGGGGTGTGGGGGTGTGGGGGTGTGGGGGTGGGGGGGGGAGTCTCATGTCATGAGAGGCTTGTGTTTTATGATTCTGTACAGCACTGCACACTGTTACTGTGCTGGAATGGGGGCGGGTGGAAGCATGTAATCCAAAACGAGTACGACCGCCCCCCCCCCCGACTCTCCCTGTCCCATCCCCGTTATTATTATTGTACTTATGGGTCACTGTGTGGTCACGCTTCCCAACGATAATAATAATAATAATAATAATAATAATAATAATAATAATAATAATAATAATAATAATAATAATAAAACAACTGTATTTGTATGTAATCTTTTACACATTTTGTTGGTGTTGGTGTTTGTTTTGTTTGCAAATGAGTGTGTCTAAAGAGGCATTTTATTCTTGTAATGGGACATAAAATATTTTGTCTGTTTGTTTTTCTCTTAACTAGAAAATATTAGCTTGTTTTGTTAATTTTTGCTTGACAAATGAAATTGTTCTTCCCCATTGGGAAGTCTTGAAGCGAGTAAAGCTGCCACACCTCATTGTCAATCTTTTTGTCCAATTAAGAAAAAAGTTATAGAAATAGGATTTTAAGCTAAAATAAAAGACAAGATACTTGTTAAGATTTATTTGTTAATTAATTTTGCAGTGTGTGTATAAACCTCGTAGCTCCGTTTTTGTCATTTTGGTTTCTCAAAACACACACATAATGAAAGTTCTTCTGCCTCTATATACCGCCAGAGAGTCATAACTCAGTGACGAAAAAAGTGTTTCAAACATCGCGAAACACAACTGAATAAAATAATGCGACGACGAAGGGGGAGGCATTCAAATAAAAACAAGAAAGTCAGAAAACGTTTTAAAAAGTGAATTTAAAGGAAGACAAAGAGTCAGTTGTGCTTGTGCTAGATAGATTCGTCCACTGGAGTGTGAACTAAGAGATTTTTTTAAGGCTGCATTCCATTATTAGTCATTAGTCATTATTGCCGCGCATACAGATCCCCGCTGTCATCACGTGACTTTCTGGCAGCCGCTCGGTTTGTCCCGGTTTGGCTTAATCTCTGCAGATTCGCTTAGCCAGTCCCATTTCACTGGGGTAGAAATTGATTTAGTGCTTGTGACCGTACGAACCACGGTCACGAGGGCTATTTATGATATATTGCAGTATATTCTCTTTCCCATAAAGGGAAGGCCGGCGTGGCCCACTGACTTCTAGCACTTTAAACTGAACAGTCGCAAATAGGCATTTAAAATGTTCTTAACTGAACATTCTAATGCTGAGGTAACAAGCTCTACTGGTAACTGATAGCGATGGTGTTCTAGAACACTGGCTTAGAATGTTAAATAAACATTCCAAAAAAACTGCTCTTCAAAGGGTTAAATGTTCTGCCCTGTGCAGCTCACCTAGGTCCCTGAATCTGATCCGATCCAGGTGATCGTGGCACGTTTCCAGCGAATGACATCGATCCAGTGATGTCACTGCTGATCACAGCAGATCCAACGGAGGGATGTGAACTGTTTGTCAGTGGCAGCCGCAACCAAGATGGCTGACTCACCAGGCCCAAAAGCCTTTGCCACGTTGGCATGCTGATGCCTCTGGGGAGGAGCTGCTCTTGTGCAGGGATCTCAATCCCCAGTCCTGGGGAGAGCTGTAGTGTCATGTCAGCAGGTTTTTTGTCATTTCCTTTAAATCAGCAGTTGATTTTGGCCTAAGAAAAATGGTATATGGGCTACTTTGTCAAAATAGCTTAATTTAAGCACTTAAGTGCTAAAAACTCACTAAAAACCTCCAGACACAGGCCCTCCAGGGTTTGAGTTTGAGGAGTGTTGCAGAAAAGTGAAGTTTTGATTGGCCGATGGATTCATGAGCAGAGTGCAAAAAAAGATGCTCTGAAACAATGTAACTATTGAATGCAACCTTGGTGTTAATGGAGATGTGAAACTAGCAGCCTGCACACATAGATGTGCACACGTGCACACACACATAAGGTGCTCTGCTGAGAGGGAAAGCACTATGCTCAGCTGGGAACTGGGATCAGGTGACTATGACATCATTGCTTTTCTGGGCAATTTGCTCATTCCGTTCTGTCCCTGGGCTGCTGGTAATCTCTCTGCAGATGATGACACACCTAAGGTGATGATTCGGATTTACGTAAACTCACCCAACCCCTGGCCTGCGTGGCCACAAGGGGGCGCCCTGATTAAGACCCACACTCAGACTCACACTATTTTAATAAAATAAATTTTCAATCAAAATATTTCAACTCTTCTAAATATATTGGCTAATATATTTATACTAATTATTTTTAATTCGTGTGTTTCAATGGATTTTAGTGTGAAATGTATTAATAGGAATACATATTTTTTTACATTCCATATATGTAAAATAAAGATTAACATATTCCATATGTAACTTAAATAAGGGCTGATTGAAACCGTTCGATTTTAACGTTCAATTTTGTATAACAGGCGGCTATGGTGACAGTTTAAAATGCCAATAAAGATTGATCCACGAGGGGGCGCAATTTACTTAAATATTAAAATGTCAGCAAATCAGTTCAATTTATAATTTACAGTGGTGTCGGCTATATTATTTTTGGTAAGAAAAATAAAACTAAATGAAATAAACGACGACGAGAAAAGGTGAAGGAAAAAATATTGTAACATTTTTCTATTTGTGGCATACAACTACTCGAGACTAGTCGGTGATAATTAAGCACCAGGTGTTCTCAAGAAGCCTATTTGCGTGGACCGCACGTTCCGAATACCAGGCGGTAGGCTTTCCCTAGCAACCGGTAAGCTTTTATAGCCTACTATAGACGTTTTGGGGTGTTTATATTTTTAAGTAACAAACAGCGACAGGTTGGTAGTTGCTCCTAATATTTTAGGGATTTGGTTCGCTGGTGTAGGCCTGCAGTAGAAGTTTGCTTGTGGCGTCCTTGTCCTGATGTATATTTGCTGATGTAAAGTCAAAAGAGTCTATACATTTCTAATCCGTGTCTTGGGTGAAGTGATTAATGTTTTGTAACCGTCCATGCTGTGTTAAAATGGACAGTGTCCAAACGGATGACGACACGGCCGAGCTGATATGGTAGGCTACGTTTGCTAAGATGCCACAGGATCTTAGCAAATGGGTACAGTCTGATTAAGCTCTTTAACTTTTAAAAATATGTATCGCTACACGTGAATTAACATGAATAACTGAAAGAAATGTCCTGTTTGGTGTGTGTGGTTTTATTATTGAGAAGCTTATTCAGCAGTTTTCTTAATATCACCCCATTTAACAAATTGGAAGCAGCTGCCTCAAGGTTAATTAATTGTTCAATTATTTTTTCCATGCCGCAATGAATCACTAATTGCACTTAATAATGTCACAGACGTGTCTTCTCTATTGACAGACTGAAATGGATAGAAATAACTCCCAGAATACGACTGTACTTGTACCTGCTCGAGTGAATACATTTTCGGAAAACATGTATAGCTACCCCAATGTCAAAGAACAAAAAGTTGGTACTTGTTGAGTGATGTAAAGTCGTACTGCCAGTGTTCAAATGGCAGTTTTATTAAATCAGAATAATTACCAGGGAACGAAGTTGGAACAATAACCAGCGTAACTGGCACACCTTCGGGACAAGGTCTGATATAGAAAAAGCAGATCCTGCGGTTCTCAAGGATCGGGGTTAACTGTCCCCTATACGCGTGTGATGAAAAGCTTTTTCTCCCTGTGTGGTGTGCTTTGCTTTGTTCTGTGTGGCGCTTTCATTAGTTAACTTCCCATCGGTCTTTGGAACACACTGTTCTGTGGAGTCCACACGTCAGCGCCTCTTCTGAGCTGCGTGTTTCCAGCCGAACCAGAATGTACTCTCTTTCACATATTTCATATATATAATTATTGAATCGCAATATCTCAAGCCGAGTTCAGTACCAAACGACCCGAGTCCGGCTGTTCTATTTTCCGGAGCTGTACGGCGACCCCAGGGGCCTCGTTAATGCTGTTCTGAGCAGCACGTAGTTGACTGGAGCGATTCACGCAGCGTCGGAGCGCTGACCTGAGACCAGCGTTGCTGTGGGGACTGAAGAGTGAGGGGATGGTTTACACTCGTACACCACAAGATGGCGAGAGTGAGACACACTTACTACCACCCACTCCCGGTTGCATTCAAAGACGACTGCTGGCTAGGATCAGAACTAAACTCATTATGGGCGTTGTCTTTTTATAACGCCGCCGTGCACATTGCTGGCACTTAAAGTAAGCTCACTCCCCCACGAAGTAATAACTGTTCCTTTTATTGCCATGTTATTTTACGGGTCTGACACTGCAAAACAATGCTACTGGAACAGTTTCAGACCCTGAAGCAAAATTATGACAAGCGGCCCATTACAAGTGAAAATCCAGGTCGTATTTAAAATGCATTTGAATTTCCAGGTCAAATTTCAAATAAATTTGATGTGTAGCCAAATGTCTGCGCGCCCACAGGTGTTCTTTCGCTGGCTTTTGTATTCGTTCAGAAAGAGAAAAGAACATTTGAGGCCATGTTCGTTGTTAATCTTCGGAAAGCTGACTTGCAAAACTATTGTCACTGGCATCGTTCATTAAAATCGCGTAGCGTCAACTCTAATTATATCGCTAACTCGAGTTCATTCTTAAAGAACACCAGGCGTTTGGTGTAGGCTGTTCTGTATTTGATTTCAGAAATAAGAGCGCGCTTAAAACCCCAACTTTCCAGTCCGACATCTCAGCGTATCCATAAATTTGCAGCGGGAGCAGATGCACTCACTTTTTCCACGGCCGTATTTTCACCCAATACTGGCTCAAGCTCAACGCAGCTATTATGGCCTTAAGAATCATAAAAAAAAAAAAACCTTACTGTGTGTAATAAGCGATGGTTTCCAGTCTAGTTCTAACCGCAATGTTAGTAATTGCGTACAGCCGGTTGTTGTCATAGTTACGGGTAGAGTATACCAGAGCCAGTGGTTCTCATACGGATTTATGAAAGAATGAGTTGTAGAAGCAGTGAAAAGTTGGTTTGACTGCTGTCCTAAAGCAAACTCTTAACTGACAACTGTTATGTACCTGTATATCAAACACCAGGTTTTTTTTTTGTCAGCAGCCGATCACCAGTTTACACGGGGCCGTAATAGTTTGTTGGGATCACACAATTTGTATGGGTATAGTAATACTGGAATGTAAGTTGTGGAAATGAGAGTAACTTGCTGGAACTTGCTGATGTGGTTTTTGCGGAGCTGAAAAACTCACCAGTGCTCTTCTCTGGAGCGAGAAGAAAACGCGACAGGAGTTTCAGCATCATGCCCAAGTGCACGGTTGCCTGTGTGCACTGCACATAGTTGTGAATGCATATTTTCCTGCTTTTTTATTTTTGTATTTGCGACGGGAGGCTCTTTTATTCTACCGCGATGAACAGTGTTGCTCTGCACCATTCATCTCTTATGACACAGTTTTGAGGAACTCGATTTTCCAAACAGTGGAAGATTCTACAAGTGGTGCAGAACGGATTCTGCTCTTCATTTACTGACAGGTTTCCTGTGTCATGTGATCATAACTGATTAAATGAAAGCTCCATGTATACACACGGTTGTTTGTGGATCCTCACTGTGTGTGTGTGTGTGAATGAGAGAGCGCGAGCGCTATTTCACGTTTGCATGGTCTTGTGCGCTTATTACTTGTGTACTTGTGTGACAGCAGGTAAAAAGTTGGGGCCTGGTTGGCTGGATCGCCTGCCCTCATCAAACATTTCTTTGTTCTTTGCGTGTGCGTGTGCGTGCGCGCACGTGCACGCGCTGGAATGTGTGTGTGTGGCATTGAGCTCACTGCCAGTAAAGAGTGAGTCATAGTCCATCCTCCCCTGTGGGCGGCCTGTCCGCGGGAGTATCCAGGGGACCAGAGTATTGCAGTGGAGTGGGGCGGGGCGGGGCAGGACAGGAACGGAGCAGCCCGAGCGCGGGGCTCACAGGGGGTTGTGGGAAAGGAGAGACACATGGCTGCGTTCCAAATCGCATAATGTATACTAAATACTATATATCGTTTTTAGCATGTCCGAAACAATACCATGAATGAGGTCCGAAAACAAAAGCCATTGTATTTTTTATTCACATACTAAATGCGATGATGACAGTATATGTAGTAAGTAGTATGCGATTTCAGACGCTGCCCAGGGCTGAGGGAACGCCGTGGAAACTGGCGGGCTGACCGTTCCCCCTTCCGCGTGCGAGCGCACAGACGCAAAGCGAAAGCTGCTGACTCGCGTGCGAGGGAATCCTCGCGCTCGGTCGGCCGACTGCAGCGTGCGTCGTCATCGGTCCTGCGGCACTATTAAAAGTAAGAAAGAACACCAGCACATTTTAGCATATGCTACTGTCAAAATACGAGATGTGGAGCAAACTTTGCATCAGGACGATTTTCATTTATGTAAATTCCTCAACCCGGCTGCTTTCAATAAATATTTCAAATATATGCTCAGTGTATTGAATGTTTATTTGCAACATGTTATTCCATATAACATTTTTTAAAATTAAATGTTTGCATACAGTTACTAAATCAGTTTATGTCGCGTCATTAATATCCACAGCCAACTCCACAGGCTTAAAGAGATTATTTAAAATGTGTATTTATAAATGCAGTTAAGTTTTGACAGATTGCCTATCGGTGAGAGCAAGTCTACACTGTAGAAGCACGTGGCGCATTTGGCTGGAGAACATAGATACACGCACTGTACAGCGCATAAAACCACTGTGGTCATAGTGAAAATCAAAAACTCAACTGGGTGATTCGGCTCCGTGAAGGTCGCCGTGGCTATTTTTGGGCAGGGTGCTCAAATGGCTGATACACGAGATCCTCCACTTCAGATCCTGATGTCGTCAGATACAGCGGGTCTCCACGGAAACACAACGTTTTGGGTAAATGGCGGGGATAACATCGTATAAATTACGTAGAGGTTGACAAATTACGAAGCGAATGAACGGCTGCAGGGCGCTTTCTGTGTCCATATATTTTTTAAAATGTCCTGTGCTTGAATAAGCTTTGGTTTAACGGTATTGTTCTGGTAACCTGCAATCACCTATTTGCCATTGGATTTTAAAATACACTTTGCATCAGGTTATTATATAATTCATCGCACCAGCTTTTTGCAAAATGCAAGAAAGTATATTAGAAAATGTATGGTTAGTATATGCGCAATGTTGTATATATTTGCTCACTTGGGCTGTGGTTGTTTTCTCGTGTATTCTGGTTATATTATCTCTGGTTATATGTGTCGTCTGGTTAGACGTGCTCCAGTTATATGCATGCTGTGTTTAAGTGCGTACTCTAGTCAAGTGCTCAACGCTGGGCCCAAGCTTGATAAGTTGTAAGGAGTTGCCTGCGTGACCATTAAATTCCAGTAGTCGGCATATGTCTTCCTCATATTTGCACTTTGCATTGTGGTCAGCTGCTTTTGCTGAGCACTGCTTGTGAACGAGCATTTAACTGATGATATATAGGCTATATATTTTTTTTTTAATTGGTCCAGTTTTTCGATTATTTATAATTTTAGTTTAAGTTTAACATTTTAATTTTAACAGGAACCTTGCATAATTTCTGAACGGTACCTCTTGCTCATTTTTTTGCTACGCTTCTTGTGCTGAAAGTATATCAGACGATTGACAGAAAATGCACGCACAGAATTCGTTAATAATTCACTGCTTAATAAAAGCTTCGATCCTGCTGGTTTTATAATGACCCCAGATATGCTGACTGTGCCTTCCCCTCCCGTCACAGTCTCTCGTCTCGTTCCCTCTGGTTTGCTCGGTGCTTCTCAATCTCTCGGCTCCTCAGTTGCATAACAAAAAATATAGTTTTTGCGGCCCCTTCGGGTTAAAACGCGACTCGCCGTGGTCCGTTAAAACTCCCGCGTGTCACGCCTAGCGAAATCGCGGGGATTCCCCCGGGGATTCCGTGCTGTCCTGGCCAAATTCACAGCCACGACTCATAGACTTGTGCCTGCTGGAAAAGTAGTTGAACATTGCAGATCTCGCCCAGGTTTTTCAGCCATGGCATTTCCTCTCTGTCCCAGCGCACAGCAGCAGAGCGTTCCGCCCGACGGCAGCTGGCGGGCTCACCCAGAACGCGTCTTATAACCTGGCCAGCGGTTCAGAAGCGTTTTTGTATTGTAAAAACAGCGCGTAATGCTAAAGAAGTGTAATACTTATAATGCACAGTGAGCTCAGGACTGTCACGTTATTGTGGGGGGGACCTGGATGTTGGATATTAGTATATAAAAGGGTGCAGTGACTGGGTTTTCGGTTTGGACATTTGGAAGTGAGAAGGCTCTTGCCTGAGATGGACACGGGTCTCTATGGACTACAGACTGACAAGGAGACACACAAGCAGACTCTGTGTGATATATAATCGTTATTATATCGCACCCTTGTGTCTGAACGGGCCTTTGGTTGTTGTTCTCTGGTCTGAAAGGGATTTTGGATCATGTTGCAGGGAAACCGTGAGGGAGTGAGGGGTTTGTTAATCCAGCTTTTCTTTCATCAAAACCCCTCTATTAAATATTGTCAGCACACGCCTGTCTGTCTCTTTTTACACGCTCCTTGGGCGGGCGGTAGTTATGGTAACCAAGGGTTTTGGTGCTTGTAGTGAAGAGGCCCTGGTCATGCAGTTCTCCGCCAACCAATCAAAAGAGAATTAATTGAGATCTGGTGCGCTCCTAATTTGATTGGCCATCCCGCGCAGTTCGTCAAGTGGCATTAAAATGTGGCTGAAATGTCTGGCTGCAAGGCTAGCGCTTCATGTACACTTCAGTGGGTGCGGCCTACAAGTCATTGACTTGGCTCAACCAATTGAATGCATTCTCTCTCTCCACAGAAACGGCCTAGGATTGGTCCAGGTCGGTGAGTCACTCCGCCCATTTTTTGGGGTGCTTGTGTGGCCAGGTTCTCTCGTCACTAACTGAAGACGTGCAGTTAAAGTCGGTTGAAAACCAGTTCGCGTTTCAAAAGGGAGACTTGGGAGGGAGGGAGTGGGGGGAAGGAGGTAGGAGGGAGGGGGGGGGACAGATGGAGCAGGGGGGAGTGTGGAAGAGGTGGAGGGGAAGTAGGGGAAGAGGGAGGAGAGTGGGGAAGGAGGTGGAGGGAGTGGGAAAGGAGGTGGGAGGGTGGGATGGGAAGGAGGTGGGAGCAGGGGGGAGTGGGAAGGAGGTGGAGGAGGGGGAGGGGGGAGGGGTGAGGTGGGAAGGGGGGAGGGGAGTGGGGATGGAAGGAGGGGAGGAGTGGGAAGAGGGGAGGGGGAGTGGGGGGGGGGGGGAGGGGGGGGGGAGGGTGGGGGGAGGGTGGAGGGGGGGGAAGGGGAGAGAGGGGAATCAGCGGTCTTGCAAACTCAACGGTTACACAAGACGCTGAACGGCTTGCGCAGCGCCTACAGCAGCCGCGCGACACACTAACCGGCGAGCGCGGGTTCTGGAGGATGGACGCTGGAAGGCCGGGAGCGGGCTGTCGTGGCTGATTCCGCGCGAGCCGCTAGCGATCAGGCCGGATCACGACAGCGTCGCGATCAGCAGTAGCCGGATCAGGCCGCCGGGCTGAACCGGGACCGCTGTGGCGGTGTAGATGGGGCTCTGGGGCAGACCGACGGGTCTTCCGAAGGGGGTGAATCTGTGCGGTCCAGCTATTCCGAAATCTGGATAAGGGGGGGAGTGGGTGGCTTGATTGTCATCGGGCCTCAGTCCAGGAATCCCCTCCACCAGTTTGAAATGCCTCCCCCTCTGGGCATTTGGTTTGAAAGACGATTTGTAACGAAATGTGCCGTTATCTTTGCCCTGAATCACAGAATATTTCCATTCTGGTCGTGTAAAGACTGGTGGCTGGGAATAAAGGCCAGGGAAGTAGCCCAAAGGCAAGCTATTCCAAGCAGCCAGATCCCACTTGGCAGCTTGTCCCGGGTTTGTTAGGGGCAATAGTACAGAGCTAGAGCTGCAGCACGCCCCTGACTTAATGATTAACTAACGCAGTGCTCTGTCCTCATTGGTTAAAGCCTCCTTTTGAAAAATGCAGTGCTCTTTTCTCATTGGTTAAAGCCTCATTTTACTAACGGTGCTTTTCTCTCATTGGTTAAGGCCTCAATTTACGAATGCAGCGTTTTTTTCTCATTGGTTAAGGCCTCCGTTTGAAAAACGCAGTGCTCTTTTCTCTTTGGGTAGAGGCCAGGCATGTGCTTCGCCAGTGGCTTTTCTTTAGTGGCTGACTTCTGGAATAGTTGAGGCTGTGGCTTATGTGCTGTTTAAAAACGAGTTCAAACCCTCTGCAGTATACAAACAGTACTGTTTGTACATTGAGTCCCTCGTGTGATTGGCCAGTATTTTTAAAAAATGTGAATCAGGACAAATCCTGTATGTCCAAGATAATCAACTCTTGTCCCTCAACGCCTGAATTACTGCTGGAGTTCTTTTCTACAGGGTCGTTAATTGTTTGGTTTATGCCTCTGATTAGCCTGAGATTTAACTCACCTGGTGTTCCCAGTTTAAATCAGTCACTGATTGGAGGAGAGGAATGAAAACCAGCAGCACCAGTGGCCTCCAGGGCCGATTTGGGAATCCCTGTGGTAGATCATGCCATTCATCGGTTAGGATTAATCTGCTCTTTTTTTTGTTTGTTTTTTACAGTTATGTCGCTTGTTTTTTTTTGTTTTTTTTGTATTTGACTAATAATGTTTTGTAAATGAATAACTTCATATTGCAAAAACCAAACACCTGTCATTGCTTCTGAACTCTTTCCTGTCTGCTGATTGATCACAGACTTTCATCTTGCTGTAAAAATTGATCATTGTATTTAAAAAGATATTAAAGATATTTATAACACTTAAAAGGAGGATGTGTTGTTGAAGTTTATTTCTGTCAAATAACATTGTAGGTGAAACAAATACTAACTTCTGTAACATACTGTGATTAATTGGAATGATCTAAAATATTCATATAATAAACTTCAAGATACACTTATTTGTGTGGCACGTTATCAGTTTACTAATTTAAATAATAATTATTTAATTACAAAATATTATAATATAATTACTGAAAAAATACCTGTATTAAATTAACATTTTTAGAGGTTAATTCAGAACACACTGTTCAAAGTGTCAAAGTGTCTGTTCGCTCATCAATTTTCAATCATCATTTCCTTAAAATGAAACCAAATTCCTGTAATGCTTTATTTTGGTTCTCTAGTTACTTAGGGGTATGTGGTATTTGACTTTTTAAATGGAGAAGTTGAAAGAGAATGTTGGTTACTTGGTCTCCATCAATAATAAATTCACATGTTGCAATGGGACTAGCAGAGATTTGACTGTTATGTAATGAATCCACTATTTCATTATATTTCAGAGCAAATCAGTTCCATTCCTCTGATTGGCTGGAATGGACTTTTCTATTTCCTTTCTTGACTATCAATGACTAGTTTTTACTACCCAGCTACTATGCAGTGTGTGTGTGTGTGTGTGTGTTTATGTGAGGGTGTGTGCCTGTGTGTGTGTGTGTGTGTGTGTGTGAGAGAGAGAGTATGTGTCACACTGTGTGTGTGTGTGTGTGTGTGTGTGTGTGTGTGCACCCTGTCGCCTGCTTTATAAACAGTCTTTGCTGCATATTTGGGGCAGTGAGGTGCCGCTGCTGTCCTGTAGGAGTGCAGTGATGGCCGCCTGTCCCGTCGGCTCGGGCGAGCTGCCTGAACAGCCCGGGGTCCTGCGCTATTGTTCCAGACGGGGCAGCGGCCCTGGGTGGCATTTCCTGCTCCCTTTCACTCTGCCGCTCTCAGGCCTGGGGATTGGCCAAGGTCAGCTGGCAGCGCTCGCTTCGTCAACACCGCCACACCCCTCAAACAAAACAAAAATCGGAATCTAATCAATGCGAGATCTGATTGGAGGAAATGTCTCATCAGCCGCCGTCCTTCCCACATCCTCTTCCGAGCCCAATCGATTGGCCGTTGTCTTTTTCGTGTGACCTTTAACAGTGGGAATACTGGGGGTGAAGTTGAAGTGATTTTTGTGGTACAGACAAAGGGGAGGCGGCAGGGGAGGCGGGGTTATTGAGAGTTGTGGTGCAATTGGTGGAGCTCCTGTAGTGTGGGAGGGGCGAGTGAGATGAGTGATGGCTGGCGGTTTCCTGACGGGCGGTCCTGCTTTAGTTGTGAGCGCGGCGATACGGGGGAATGAGGGAAACGGGATGGTTTGCCGTCGTGAGCTCAAAATGGCCGCCTGACGCACACGCTTCTCTGGCCATTCTGCAGCCCATTGCCAAGGCTGGTTATTAAGCAGACTGTGTGTGTGTCTGTGCATGTCTGCGCCCGTGTGTGTGTGTGTGTGTGTGTGTGTGTGTGTGTTTTATTTTAGTGTGTGTGTGTGTGTTTGTGTCTGCATGTCTGTGCACGTGTGTGTGGCAATATTTATCTCCTACCGAAAGACAGCGGGAGAGAGATAGGGAGAGAGAGAGAGCGAGACTGAGGGAGAGAGAGAGAAAGAGAGAGAGAGAGAATGAGTGAAGGGAAAGAATGGAGAGTACAGCTCGGTGTACAGATCAAGCCTGACTCCGCCTCCTGAGATTTTTTCACGCCTGTGATGCACTTAACTCTAAAACTTCACCCATCAAACATTAGCCATGAAGAGAGCAGAACGTTGCGGCAGTGTGTGGTCCGAAAGTCGGTGCGCTACGCACAGAGAGAGGAAGGGGGAAACTCCTGTGACATCAGCACCGCCAGCTCAATGCCAGACCCCAGTGGAACGCTCTGACTGGCTCTGAACTGATTGGCTCATTCTTTAACATGTGTAAAAGAAAAAAAAAGAAAAGAAATATTCGGGAACCATAGCTAATTAGTGCATTTTACTGAAAGTTTACTGAACCATTTCTGTAGGTTTTAGTTTCATTTTCTGATCTTAATTTAAGGAAATTAATTATTAACTTTTTTCCTGTATTAAAAATCACATATATATGTATATATATACTTACATTTTTCTTTTAAAACTGTAGAATTTGTACTCTGCTTGTTGTGCTTTGGCAACAAACATTTTTTTTGTCCTGCCAATAAATGGTGAATTTATAGAGAGAAAGTGAAAGGCAGGGTTAAGAATGTGAGAGTTAAACTGACAGCTCCTGCGGGCTCCTCCCCTCCTTTCCCCCGCCCCCCTCCTCCCGCCTCTCTCTCGTTCCCTCCCTCTCCCTCTCTTCGTCTTTCCAGAAATACACGGGCTGGGACAGCCTGAGGTGCAGTTGCTCTAGACCGAGAGTCCCAGGACGAACGCAGGAGAGGCCAGTTTGAGACTTTTTAGGACTTTTAGCCCCCCCCCCCCTCTCTGAAGAAGAACCGATCCAGAGAAGCCAAGAGCTCCCTCCTTCGCCTGTTTCGTGAAACCCTCTCAGCTACTCTGTTCAGCGACTCCCCCGAGCTCCTCCGATCTCTCTTCCACCTGGGCTCCACACACCTCCACCAGGTAAGAGGCCGTGGCACGCCCGTCCTGTGCTCAGATCCGCCGCTGATCTTTGGACAGGAGATAACACTTGGATTTGTTCCAAGTCGGAAAGCAGTGTTTGATGCGGTTTGCCCTTTGAATGAATGAATGAATGAATGAAAACAGATTGTACATTTTTGTGAATTGCCTAAAACTTGTCGTAGTTATATAATAGTATAATGACATGTAATCTTCAAACAGTTTTACATTAATTTCGATTTATAGATTTTTTTTCTTGTTTTTAGTTAAATGATCATTTTTAAAGGATAATTGTTATGGGATTAATTCAAATGCTCAACATGCATTTAGTCAATCTTAGTCAATGCATTTTAACAAAAGTAATAAGTAATTTCTCATCTCTTTTTGCAAACAAAATCTTGTCTGATGAGTTTCAATGCTGTGCCATGTTAGGTTAAATTGTTTGGGAGGGTTTTCCCACTCTACTAAATCATCTCAAGGAAACCATGACCTGATCCTGACCCGTTGTTTTGAGTTCTGAACGAATCACGCGCACATAAAAACACTATTCTCAGCAGAAAACTGGGTTGCAATTTTTCCCCCTATGCAAAATCCCACCTGCACTACAGAGTTGGAAAGAAGATTCCTCCATTTGCTTATTAAATTCTGTCACAGCCAGACATCTCATAAAAATAATCTCATCAGAAACGTATAAAAAGCCAGATGTTGATGACAGGCTGTGGCTGAAATGTTCTCTCCCACGTTCGCATGTTATTTATTTATGTTTACTTTCTTTATTCCTTATTCTTTTTTCACCTGGTCAACCGTGTCAGTGTTTCTCACTCTTTGTTAGAAGTGGCCGAGTGATAAATTTTAATAACTATTATTTTCACCATTTGCTTTGCTTTTCACCTTTGCTTTATTTTCTTTCCAGTTTTGATTACCGAAGCCCGACGCCAAAGAGCGTGTACTTATTTATATATTTATTTACGTTTCCGCGTGCTGCTCCAGCTTTCTGTGCAGCGCGCAGGTCTCCTCTCCTCATGACGCACGCCCTTCTTAAGGCCGCCCCAGTGCTGGTCTCTCTGATTAGTCACATGACCACACACAAACTCCCTCCACCTTTTCGGTACTCTCCGTACTCTCCGTCCGTCCCGTAGCGCAGGCGCACTGAAGCGTCCGGACTTTAAACGCACGCCGTAAATTCGCCCTGAGCTCCACTCCAGACGCCCTGGGGACTAACGCCTCGGTAGTGTTTTTGCCTCTTGTTGCCCTCAGGCTACTTGTGAGATTTGAGTCTTTTTATTTTGTTTTTGCTGACGGTTGCTGTGAGGCGGGCTGTGTAAAGTGGACTGTAAAAAAAAAATTCAAAAATTAATTAATTTATTTATTTATTTTTCCTCCTCCCCTTGCGCACAAACCCCCCCGGCTCGCAGCCGGACATCGCCATGGAGACGCCGTCGCAGAAGCGCACGACCCGCAGCGGCCACACGCCGCTGTCGCCCACGCGCATCAGCCGCCTGCAGGAGAAGGAGGACCTGTGCAACCTCAACGACCGGCTGGCCATCTACATCGACAAGGTCCGCTCGCTGGAGGTGGAGAACGCCGGCCTCCGCCTCCGCATCACCGAGTCGGACACCGAGGTCAGCCGCGAGCTGTCGGGCGTCAAGGCCGCCTACGAGACCGAGCTGGCCGACGCCCGCAAGTCGCTGGACTCGGTGGCCAAGGAGCGCGCCCGGCTGCAGCTGGAGCTGGGCAAGGTGCGCGAGGATTACAAGGAGCTCAAGGCCAGGTGAGGGGCCCCGCCCGCCGTTACCGCCGTTACCGCGTCTGCAGCTCACCTGGGTGGGGGGCAGGGGGGCTAGGGTTAGGCAAGAGGGTTGCGAGTTCAAATCCAGTGTGCTGTGGCAAGCCACTACTTGTCAAATTCACGTCTTATAAATTTTTTTATTATTATTATTTTTTTATCTGCCTTTTCTGGTGTGTAGCATCCCTTAAAGAAATGGACTATGCTGTAAATATGTGGATTTCTTTGAAGATGCATAAAATATATATCTGTTTTATTTCACTGTTGTAATATATTCCGTTTCCATACTTGCTTGATGTGGAGGGGTGTGGCCTGCTGGCCGAACCGCAGCCCTCCCAGTGACATCACGCCCAGTAATGTGCCACTCTGTGGGACTGCCCACAGCAGGACTGCTGCCACGGAAACAAGAGCATTAGCCGGTTGTGTCACCTGGCAACCCAGTCTCAGGCTGAACCAGGGCTGCTTCAGTGAATAATGGAGTGTCATACATCAATCATATTTAACATTAATATACACAAATTACCCCTCATAGGCTTCTATTTGGTTATCAAATAAAGGGGTCATGCAAAGTCTGTGCTCAACTGTTTTTCAGAGTAGTCCCCCTGCTTCATTCTGTCTGCTACCCTGTGTGTGTGTGTGTGTGTGCACGTGTGTGAGTGTATTTGTGTGCGCGTGTGGATGTGTGTGAGAAAGAGAAACAGACAGACAGACTGTGAGAGTGTGTGAGGCAGACAGTGTATGTGTGTGTGTGTGTGTGTGTGAGAGAGAAATACAGTGTTTGTGTGTGTGTGTGTGTGAGAGAGACAGTGAGTGTGTGTGTGTGTGAGAGAGAGAGATACAGTGTTTGAGTGTGTGTGTGTGTGTGTGTGAGAGAGGAATACAGTGTGTGTGTGTGTGTGTGTGTGTGTGTGAGAGAGAGTGAGTGTGTGTGTGAGTGTGTGTGTGTGAGAGAGAGATACAGTGTGAGTGTGTGTGAGAGACAGTGAGTGTGTGTGTGTGTGTGTGAGAGAGAGATACTGTGTGTGTGTGTGTGTGTATGTGAAAGAGATACAGTGTTTGAGTGTGTCTGTGTGTGTGAGAGAGAAATACAGTGTGTGCGTGTGTGTGTGTGTGTGTGCGAGTGTGTGTGAGAGACAGTGAGTGTGTACCTGTTTGCATGTGCATAGCTCCTTTGGCTCTTTGTGGGATGGTGATCTCTCTCTGAGGGCCAGTAGCTACTGAATTTGCACTGGAGTCAGTAATTCCCTGAATAATATAAACCTGCTGGATACTTTCTTCTTTGGGTCCCTCCTCCTGCTTGGTCCAATCGTATCGCTTTGCTGTTGGTTCCTCCCACCTTTGTCCATGTTGAGCTCGAGCGTCTATGAAACGGTACCTTGATTCTTGTTTATGTATCGGCATAGTAGCTCTAATTCACCCCCCCCCCCCCAAAAAAAAAAACAATCGGTAATTGGTATGGCCCTGAGCTATGGTTGGACCCAGAGTGGTAGTTCTGGGGTGGGGGAGGGAAGAACCAAGTTCTTTATATTATGGGTGTGGCCCTGCCGAGTTTGATGCTGTTTTACAACCGCGGGTTAGGGACGCTGCAGAAGGTGTGCTGCTGCAGAACTGCAGCGGAGCTCTCGAACCCCTGCCTGTCCGCACAAACGTGCTTTCAAAACCTGCTTTGCGGTCGAGCCGTACGCAGAGCCACGCCCGTCCAGAAAATGCTTCGCATGGCGAGGAGGGCTGGGCCGACCGACGCAGAGCGCCGTTGTTGCAGGCGGTTCTGTGACTCATCGCGCTGGCACCGCGCGCTAATCTCCGGCTGCGTAGCGTCTCGACCGCAGTCGCTCCGGAGCAGAGCGTCCTGTTCTCTCCAAGCAGCCACTCGTTCAGCAAAATTAGGAAGCTTCCTCTCGAGCTGTTACGCAGAAAGTTAAAACAGAACTTCTTTCTCCTTTGCAGCAGCGATTGTATTTAGTAATTACTGACTTAGCGGGTGACCCCTTGTCGGTGTTGATTTTACCACAGCTGCCTTTTACGTGTGTTCGTGCGGCTACGCGCTAACCTGAAGGTCGTGCACGCGTAACGGCGGTGTCACAAACCTGGGATTTGAACCGGCAACCTACTGGTTTTCCATGCCCCCTTAAAACTGCGCCCCACTGCCGCTGCATAGCTAAAACAGTTTGCTGGCTTTGCTCCGCACCAGGGGGCCCTGGGCTGGGGCGTAGATTGTGTACATTCACTGACGCGGGGTTCAGTGTTGGCATTGCGCTCTCCCTCTGCTTCGGCCAAAACCACAGTGGGTTTAGGGTTACCCAGTTCGTTTATGGAGTTTTGCTAGCGGGCCTTCAGCTCTCAGCACGGTAGAAGATGGGGGAGATTGTTTTCGTCAGCCGTTTTCTCTGCCTCTGATTTATGGGGAGATATGAAAATGGGCCTACCTGTCTCAAAGCCTGAGGTTTGGCAGTTGAGTCACGTGATTGGAGAGAAACGACGACGCGCAAATTGTGAAATTTGTGTCGCTGGTCTAATCGTTAGGCTCGTTCGCCTGGGCGGAGAGTTACCACGGGTAGTTGGGGAGGAGTCTGTGGACCTGTCAGTTAACTGTGAGCGGGGAGAAAAAAAACTTGTGCTTTGTAATACTTTGTTTTTAGGGCAGATATTTTTTTTTTTGGGGGGGGTGGTGTGAGGAAATGATAATTGCACAAAGAATGTGGAAGAATTTCCGACCAGTCCTTCCTGTTAAATGTTTCTTGGACTCGTGTATCACAGAAAAGAAAAAAGGGAAAACAACAAGTCTAGTTTGCAGTTCTAACCTCAGGGAATGTTCCCTAGCAACACAAAAAATGGCGGCAATAAACAAGTTCTTTCCTTGTGCCAAGCAGCATTCCTGTACCGCTCTTAAAATGAACAGAGAAGCACTGGGCCAGGGTGGTGAAAATGCCGAATGCTGAGCCAGGTGGAAAGACCGTGTAATGGTCGTGAGGCACTGAGATCTGGAATCATTCTACACGGGGAAGCCATTTTGTCATATCGGATGCTCTGTTCACTGTCTTCCGACTCATTAGCTAAGACTGCTCATCCGCAGTAGTGTCTAATCGAATGAGGAAAAACTGCTAAACAAAAACGTTGAGTGCAAAACTGAAAATAGAGAACCTTTTCTGATCCAGGGCCACCCCCCCCGCCCACCCCGGCCCCCACCTCGTTCAATCAGACCCCCATCATTAGTTAAAACAGGGTTATATTTCATTTTAAAAAGTTTTACATTTTTACATAAAAATTTAGTTTCACATTTAGAAATATTTCCCAAATATGTATAGAGTAATTGCATGTCACGTCTGGCCCGGGGCGACCTACAGCGCTTTTAAAAGACCCTCAGGGTCGTCCCGACCCCCCTGTTGAAAACCCCGCTCAGACATTTCTGTTTTATACTATAATAGACAACAGTGCAGCGCACACAGAGATGGGCCAGTCTGCAATGGCCGATTCTCTCTAAGTATGAGGGGGAAGTACAGGATTCGGTCTCGTACCAGAAGCATGTGCTCCGTGGAGGTCTGTGGTTTGCAGCAGATTCTGTCGCAAATCAGTCTCCAGACAAAGAGCTTATTTTGTTATGAATGGGTGCTAAACAGATGAGAGCGAGATGCACAGATTTTGGGTTTGTGGGTGGCTAAGAGGAGTCTAAATGCCAGGCTGCATACAAGGAAGATCAATGAGCCAGTGCCAGATCCGCAGGGCACTGATTTAAAAATACATTTTCAAGGAATGAGACTGGATCCTGTTGAAATAGTGACACATGATCTGTGTGAAAATATTTATATATTTTGTTCTCCCTGTGGTCAGACAGGCCAAGCTTACACTGAGCGTAGAGCTGAGATCCACCTCATACAATCTACACCAGTAGCTGGTAAAAAATCTGACTTGGGCCAATTTCTTTTCTCGTCCGCATCGGTCTGATTTTTGGGGCAGAAGCAACCTGACCCGCCCCCCCCGAAGCGCGTTGTGAGATGTTTTTCTCTTTCGGAACACTATTTTGGAAGTGCAGCCAGTGGGTTCAGTCGGGGCTTGTAAATAGACTGTTCCCCTATGCAGATCTTATATCAGCACACACCATTGCACAATCGCTGGAAATGGAGGGAGTTGAGGTAAGGAAATGCATTTTGGACCTTTTTTGGTGGAAAAGCAACCCCCCCTCCAAATTTATTCTTTTTTTTCCCGCAATGCATGAGCATGTGTCACTGAATCACATGATCTCCATGGAAACGCTGAGCACAAGTCCGCTGGTCCACGCTTAGGAGCGCTTCCTCAGGCCCCGCCCACTCCGGGTGACACAGAGGAAGTGCGTCGGGCCGCAGCGGCGGGACTCCGCTCCCACTCCGCAGTGCCGCTTCCCTGCTCACCCCCCCCCGGCCCGCGGCTGTGTTGACGGCGGTGTTTTGGTTGCCATGGCGACACTCCTCCATTTCCAGCCCTGTCTGAGTTGGGCTGTGTGACTCAGCAGCATGGCTTTCTTCTTCTTTTTTTTGGGGGGGGGGTTGGCGCATGGAGGGCTGGAGGGGTGTTTGCACAGTGCAGATTCAATGGCGGAGTGGGATCCCCTGACTTCCAGCCATCGTTTGCTTTGGTCTGATAGTACCAAGAGAAAGCTCAGATTTGTGTTTTTTGATTGGGTCAGCCTGGAATGTTTTCCCATCAACCCCCTAAGCGGACCTGGTTAGCATGGTTGAGGCTTACCTGTGTGCGTGTATGCATGCGTGTCCGTGTGAGTGCTTCCTAGGAAATCAGACAATTCTTTGTAATAGAGATCCTTCCAAGTGTTATCTAAATTCTTCAGAAGTGCGCACCTTTTATAACTATGAGGAAGTCACTTGAATTGATAGGTAATGGAGGAGGTGTTTCTTAATGTTTCAGTATTAGGTTTTTAGCCTTTACCTTTTTTTATCAGTGGTAATTACCCAGTTATGTGCTGTTTTTACGGCATATTTTACCTGGTAAATATCTAGTACTTAGACTGTGAGAGGAAGCAGTACCCAAAGAGAAATTAGTGTAGCAAACACAGCTGCAAAACACATATGCTCAACTGTTGATACGGCTATTAAAAGTGTGTCCTTCAGGAGTCTTGATGACACGTGCTGTGCCAGCTATCGCTGAACAACAATTGCCCATTTGCCCATTATTTATTTTCAGAACAAAGGACAGGACGTTGGCCTCCTGCTTATCGTATTTCAGGTGCGGTAAATGAAGCTGTGACAGTGGTAGCTGTGGACAGTTTAGCAAATATGGTTTTGCTTGTAAATACCCCCCCCCAAGGTTCTTAATAAATCGCTAACCCGGGCTGGGGATGTAGATCAAAGTAAGTGTTATAGTAGCACTGTTCAGTAAAATCACATTGTTGCCTAATAATAGTAATCACAGAAAATTATCTGTAACCCTTTGAAGTGTAAGCTTTTTGGAATGCTTCTCTTTTTTCCCCCAAAATTCCAAGTGTTCTACAACTCCATTGCTTTCAATTAGTAGCAGTTGTTGTTGCATCCGTATTAGAATGTTCAGATAAGAAGATTCTAATCAAATATTTGTGGTCATGCACCTTGCTGTGCAGGATTAGACCTGAAATGGCACTATGGTAAACTTGTGTGAAGTGTGTGGGTGTGTTGACCTTATTTTAAAAGATTCCATTTGGTATTCAAACTATTCACCCACTAGTACAGGTGTGGCAAGCCTCTATTTTTGGAGCTGTGTTGATATTCTTCTTTTTTCACACTTGACATAAGTTTTTTAAATTTTTTTATTTAGTTTTTTTTTTTGCCTTTAACTCGCAGGGGAATTTAGTCAAAATATCCAAATAACGAGCAGAAATACTCAGGCAGGTGTGGCGGAGAGGACTAGGTGCGATTTACGCACCCGCCACCAGCTGCCACGGTTACCCACAGGTACAGGGCGGCTAGCATCGTCGAGCCGGTCTGAATTAGGCGCCCGTTGTCGCGGGTCGATTCTCCAGCCCTCAGGATAGCCAGGCCTCCTGCCCGAAGGTCGGGCTCGTTTTAGCTCGGCGTGAGGAAAGATAAACGGGCCCTTCCGTTAGGTGCAGTCGGGTCTTCCACAGTGCAGCCGTTACAGCCGGGAAACTTTCCCCGTTTGGTGCTTCTCTACCCCTCTTCTCTTCGTTTCTGTTTTTTAAATTTTTTTTTTTTTATCCCTGTGGGATTTTTATGCTTCAGAATCGCAGGCATGTAGGCACAGGCAGGGGCACGGGCGGCCAGAATCATGCCTGCCGTAAATAAACAGTCGCCAGCGTACTCGGGCTTGGCAGCCGTATTAAAAGTCTTTCTTGGAACTCGTGTGGGGGGGGGGGGGAGCACAGCCTAAATTACAGACTGTGCTCCCTGGCGAAGGAGATCCTGCGGGCACAGTCATCCCCGTCCGCGTCCCCGGGCCACACAAACAGCAGCTCTGATTCGCTAGCCTGCTGCCGCTGCCGCGTGCGGACACGCCCGCACGAAACGCCGGGGCTCGAGCGTCAAGCGGGAATCGAGCCTGGGCGTCCGCGCCAACGCGCCTCCCGCCCCAGGGCATCGTGGGTCTCGGTAGCCGCGGCCCTCCTTTGTCTCGCCTTGGCTGCGGCACCCGATCCAGACGCCACGCCCGCGAGCTGCCGTAGCGTCCCTCCCATGATGCTTTGGGCCTGCGACCTGACACCTTAACGTTGAACCACCTGCTCTGAGTCACGCCAGTCTCTCCTTTACTCCAGGGAATGATTTATGTTATCCATTATATATGTGAATGGGGTGCTGCCCGTATAACTTTCGTGAGATTGAACCCGGCCGTCTGAGCTCCGCCCATCAGCCCCACCCAGAACTCAGAGACGTTGGACGGCCTCCAACAACCATGCCATTTGAGCCCATATCGCAACATCAACAGTGTGGAATGCAGCTTTAACCAATCCCCTCTGTGCCTGAATGCAGGCTTTATTGTTCCTTATTTCAGCAACGCGACTCCATTTTGAATTCCGCGTGTTGACTTTCGGTTTCTGCCGTCGTCTCCTCGAACCCGTTTCCTAAGGTGGGGTCTAATGACCCATATGCATGCAGAGCAACTGGATTTTGTGCGCAGGAATCTAGATCTGTGAGTCCACATACCCTGTTCACACCGCCAGTACCTTCCAAGCAACATCTTATGAATTCACCTGTGAATTGCAAGTCACTCATGTATTAGAATCGATGAGTTTAATCATCACGCTTAACTTCTTGAAACCATTTTAATTTCAAAGCATTGTTTTAAAAAAAAAAAATTTAATCCATATATGTGCTAATTTCAAAGCGTATTTGTGGCCTGATGGATGGCAGAAATAAAAGCATTTGAACAACAGTGGCTTGTTTTTGGGGAAAAATGTGCCTCTGATTCTAATTGCCCTGAGAATGCGTGAAAATGTCAGAAATGTCCTCGTAAACCCTTTGAGACCTGTCAGAAATGTGTTGGAGCATGTTTCAGAAAGCGCGTGTGTTTTACGATGACATTTTTTCCGGAGTGTCCATTTCGTGACATTCTTTTAAGGTAACCACCCCTCGTCACGAGATGTTGTGAAGCGGGGCTTGACTCGCGGACTCCAAGATTTGGGTCCTTTTTTTGGGGGGGACGGGACTGTAGTTTTGGTACTGTTGGGTAACCGGACAGGAAGTGCCTTTATCTCAGTCTCACTGGACCGAACATCCATTGTCAGGGTGTCCATCTCCCACAACTTCCTTTGTATATATATCCCCCTCCTGTATCTTACAAAATTCTTTCCGGAGTTGCCTTCTTTGCCTTCACTGCGCTGGTAAAAAAATGGGGGAATGGGACTTACTAGTTATTTAAGTTAAAATACAGTTTATTTCAGGCTATGTTTTAATGCACCAATTTCATGAATCTGTAATGTGTTCATTCAATGATGTCTTTGACAGTGTCCATTGTGCACCTTAGCCATTGCTGTAGTCCTTTGTAACTGTTGGGAGAAAAAAACAGTGGGAAAATAAGCTGTGAAGCTTTAAATGGATACCATGGGACAAACATTCTTAAATCTTTAAATCTTAAAGTAATCAGTCAAGGGGGGGGGGGGGGGTGTCTATATAGATCTCCATTCCTCATCTGCGAATAAGGACACGAGATATCAGTAAATGCATTTGGATCATGGAACTGCCAATGCAATTTCCTATCTATTGTGAGTAAAGCATATCATGTAGTCATTGTGTACTCATGACTGAAAATGTTTCCTGTTGCCATGGCTTCATAGAAAACACAAACTATTTTTATCGCAGGGAGACCTTAACAATGTCCAGAAGTAACGAGCCCGTACAGGAACATTGACGTGGCACTGTGTCGTCAGAAGGGGGAGTGAAGGAGAGCTGAATTAATCGGGCAGTGGTCAGGAGGTCGCTGTGGATGTACAGACTTGTTTGGAAGCTGTTGCAGCCCCTAGAGCCTCTGCTCTACCTTTGTTATGATTGGACGATTCCTCAGCCTCCAGAACTATGCCCTAATGCGGCTTAGGCTTGGACCGTTCCCCGAACGAGCCGATGCGTTTACGTTTCGGCACGGAAACCTCCTTCTCCTGCTCGAGTTGTGAACAGTTCCCTCTCACACCAGCATTAACCCTTTATGGTGTGAGATCACATGCTGCGTGTGATTTGGAATGTTCTTAACTGAACATTCTAATGGTGATGTACCAATCGCTGATGGTAACTGAAAGCAATGGAGTTCTAGGACACTGAATTTACAAAAAAAAAAACTTGAATAAAGCTCCTCTTCGATGGGTTAAGGACTTGTAACAAGGCCAACTTCTGAGGAAAACACTATGTCGACTAAGGGACCTTGACTTCAGGTTTTAACTGTACAATGGTGCTCAGTCGCAGTGCTTTTGCAACATGTAAATGAAGACTCATTAACAGACTGATTAGAGAATATGAATACCTTTATTTGTGTAGCAACCTTCATACACAAACACACCCCAAAGCTCTTGAGGAAATTTTTTTTTTGAGCATTTAAATTACTCATCTGTTAAACTAATAAAATGATGTGTAGAATAAAGTCTGCCATTGTGCCATTTTAAATCCCACCTACACCATGAGAAATGAATGTCAAAAATACCCCCCAGAGGTCCCCATAGGCTCATCTGGGAATCAAGTGTGTGCGGTTTGCCTGCACATTATATTGCTCTGCTACCTCTACACCAGTTTGTGTGGTGGCTCTCCCAAGCATACATTTCATTCCAAAGAGTGCAGGTGTGCTTGAGTGTCTGAAGAATGTTTCACAATCACCGGACTGTTGGTTTCATGACCATTGTAAATATTTTCATGGCTTTGGTCTTTTTTATTAGAATGTTCCAGAAGGTCTCTTGTAGTGGCGTGTAATAGTGTGTGTGTGTGTGTGTGTGTGTGTGTACCTGTAAGAATGCCAGGTACACCTGGAGCTCGTAATTGTGCACTGGGGTCGAATGTCAGACCTCGGAACGTCTGCAGGTAGCCGCTGAATTACGACCGCCGGGATGTTTTTGTTTTGCTTTTTGGCGACGGGGGGCTGTCCATCATCTGAAATCTCTCGCCATTCACAGGATGTTTCTTTGACACTCCTGCGACTTTTATGAGCATGATTGCTACTGTAGTCGGAGCTTTGGGACGTTTCAAACAGACGTTTCTCAATGTCTTGAGAAATTGCCTTCAGGTCTGACTTTCTGGCCCGGCAGATTCTGTGAGGGAGGGCTGCTTTGGGATCGGAATGGAATAAACATGTCTGTTTTGTTTGCCTTTACTCTTTCTTTTTCTTCTCCTTTCTTCCTCCATGCCCCTCTCTTTCTCCCTCCCTCCCTCCCTCCTTACTCTCATTCCCCCTCTCATTCTTTCTTTCTCAATTTGTTTCTATCACTTCTCTTTTTTATCTCCCTGCCTCTATCTTCCTGTCTTACTCTCTCTCTATCCCTTCTTTCAGTCTCTCTCTATCTCTTTATCTCTATCCCTCTCTTTCTTTCTGCAGTCCAGATGGGAGCAGTCTTTCCACCGCTGCTAATTCCCCTTTTATAGTTCCGTGAAAAGTAACGTTCAAACAAGGCAGCCTTTATTAACGTTTGTTTAATCACAGGGAAACAACAGGGAAAGTGCAAACATAACCCCACACACACACGCACATGCACACGCTCTCTTACACACACACGCCCAAGCCTACACACAGACACACACACACACATACCACAGTGAAGTCGAGCCATAAAACAGGAATGTCGCTGTTTGTTGAAAAGCACCCCCCCCAACCTCCACGCCCTCCCCCAGGGGAGCTGTCAATGGGACACATTTCACCTGAATCCAGAAACTTAAAAGGTGAGCTCAGGTCATTATCACAGTACAGAACCCCCCCCCCCCCCAAAAAAAAAAATCCAAACTGCCTTGTGTAACATCCGTAGTACTGAGGTCTCTATTATTCTTCTACTTTATCAATGTTTAACATCTCACTGTACACAGATTCTGGGGGGGGGGGGGGGTCAGACGGGCAGTAATTTAATCATTTTCTTTCTTTGATTTTTAACATGCGTGGTTAATTGTTTGTTAAAGTGTTAATTGTGGAGGTCCTTTGTTAAAGTGTTAGTTGTGGAGGTCCTTTGTTATTGTTAGTTGTGGAGGAACTTTGTTAGTGTTAGTTGTGGAGGAACTTTGTTAGTGTTAGTTGTGGAGGAACTTTGTTAGTGTTAGTTGTGGAGGAACTTTGTTAGTGTTAGTTGTGGAGGAACTTTGTTAGTGTTAGTTGTGGAGGAACTTTGTTAGTGTTAGTTGTGGAGGTCCTTTGTTAGTGTTAGTTGTGGAGGAACTTTGTTAGTGTTAGTTGTGGAGGTCCTTTGTTAGTGTTAGTTGTGGAGGTCCTTTGTTAGTGTTAGTTGTGGAGGAACTTTGTTAGTATTAGTTGTGGAGGTCCTTTGTTAGTGTTAGTTGTGGAGGAACTTTGTTAGTGTTAGTTGTGGAGGTCTTTTGTTAGTGTTAGTTGTGGAGGAACTTTGTTAGTGTTAGTTGTGGAGGAACTTTGTTAGTGTTAGTTGTGGAGGAACTTTGATAGTGTTAGTTGTGGAGGAACTTTGCGAAGCGGACAGTCCTGCAGGTTCTAAAGGCGCTTCGGCACCCACGCAGCTTTAGCGCGTAGCGCGTAGCCGCTAAAATGCGCCTGCATGAGGTGCTCCCTGCAACCAGCCAAATCTTTACGCCGTGTACATGCCATACGCACGCTAGCTTTCTTCTCTTCTCCGGATCTTTCCGAAAACAGAGAGAGTTCTGCCGCAGATGTAGCGTTTCCTTGTTTAGCTTTGACTCACAGTGGAAAAATGTAGCACCCCCCCCCACAGGAACTACAGACTGCAGAAAGGACTGGAGGAGAAACTATGTTGGGAAATGTGTGAAAAGAAAGCCTGTTTTGTATTAGCAAACTGGCGGATTTGCAAGTAAAGAAGGAAAAAAAAAAAACAAGAAATGATGAATTTTTTTTATGGTTCAGTTTAAAGGGTTAAATTCAAAATGTAAAAATTAAAATGGAGGAAATGACGTTTGGATTACTGCTGCGTTTCATCTCACGTGTCCCTCGCCCCGTGAAATGACCTGGTGTGAGTGAGCCCAAAATAAGAGAGTGGTCGCGGCCACTGGACCACAGAGCGGAATGTTATGGGTTTGAATCCCAACTGGGGCGCTCGCGTTGCTGGCCGTGTTACCTCCTGCCTGCGGGAGCAGAACAGCTATTTAATGAGTGCAATGGCTGCAAGGCAACGGGGTGCGTTTGGCGGAAGGGCATCTGCATACTGGAAATGTGTTGTGCAAAGGTCTGTGTTTGTGTGTGTGTGTGTGTGTTGGAATGTGGTGGTTTGTGTTAGTATGTTGTTTGTGTGTGTGTATTAGTATGTGTGTGTGCATGCTTATATGTGTGTGCCTGTGTTTGCATGTGTGTGTGTGTGTGTACATGTGTAAAATGGAGATTTTCATAGTTCTGTTGGATCTGGACCGAGCTGAGTTCTCTGACTCACGCCAAGCCAGGGCGAGTTTGCCTAATTGCTTTAAGATGCGAGAGCTTCTTCTGCAGGACGCAGGAGAAAAGAGGGTAGGGGCGCGGGCAATGCTAACCAGCCATTCTGTGGCCGGGGTTCAGTTTACCTACAAGGAGAACCGGATTGCTGTGTTTGTGACATTCGACTGAAAATAAAACATTCTTCCCCAAAACTCCCCCAAAACGCTGCCATCTGTTTCAGATCTGCATGGAACTGAAATTCGTTCAGTGTTCCCAGGCTTGTGGAAGGGTTTTTGTGTGTGTGTGTGTGTGTGTGTGTGTATGGAGTTGAGGCCTTGTTATACCTCTGCCTTTCAGTTCAATTTTGAAAGACGTTTTCGTTTTGGAAGTTTTTTGTAATTGTGCCTCTGGTCTCTCAGAGTAGGTTCACATTACCAGGGCTGTGCAGTGTAGCAGTCAACACAAGTGCTGCTGAAATCTCTTAAGGGTGGACTTTATTGGTGCGGCTGGCCTTGCTCTGGGGCTGATAGCTGGATTAGATTACATTTTACTTTTGTGTACTTGTGTGGAAATGTGCCCTTGGCTTCTGGGTGTACGATCAAGACATTACTGTACATAATTCAGGACCGCGCATCTGTAGAATACATTACAAACGCAACACATTACAACACAAAAGTGTACAAAAATTGTTGTTGTTGCCCAGATGACAGATGGATTGACACATGATGGACAGATTGATAGAGCAATCAGTCAATAAATTGATACTTCATAAAATAATACGATAAGCCATGTACAATGGTGTACTATAATATATTTTCCATATCTGGAAGGAAAAGACTGGGTCATAACTCCAACAGCAAGTCCATGTGAATGATAATGAGCCTGTGTAGGACCTGTGTTAGTGCACGCGTCATTTACCTGCTGACGTACATTACGTTATTCACGTTTAGCAGACACCCTTATCCAGAGCGACTTATGCAACAGTTTTTTGCATTTTTATTTTTGCATGGTACACATTCGGGTGTCAAGTGCCTCGCTCAAGGGTTCAACGGCAGTGTCCTGCCTGGGAATGGAACCTGCAAACCTCTAGGTTACAAAGCCAGTTGGTTAAGCGTTGTGGCACGCTGCGGCGGCCAGCAGGCTCTGGTTAAGACCCCTGGCCACGCGGCGGCCCAGGAGAGGGCCTGTCTGGACGGGCCACCGGCACAGCCGAAACCATGCGGGAGGGGGGGGGGGTGGAGCTTCCTCGCACGCGCTGGGCTTACTGTGCCTTCTGCCAGACGGGGGGGGGGGGGAGAAACCAAAACCGTGGCTGGACTCAGAAAGCCATCGTGGCAGACGAAATAAACACATCCACCCCCCACCCCCCACCCACACCCCGGCGCCGCGTTTACGCACTCGGTGTACGCGCACGCGTGTAGCGTTTCCGGACGTTGACTCTCGCCTGTTTTGATGGACGTCCGCTGGTCCTCAGAGAGACGCTGACGCAGCCTCCCGATCTCTGCGTAGGGTTTTTGCAGCCGCTGATGTTCTCCAGGCCTGTATTTAGCCAAGCGTGTGTTTACTGCTAACACTGGCTAGCGGCTGCCCGTTTCGCCAAACCTGTCTTCCTGTAATGTGGGTTTTGAGCCGCACGGTGAGCTCCGCAGGGCGAAAGACGACTAAAGGCTGCTGTGTGACTGAGACTCGTATGACATGAGACTTGGGGGTGGGTGGGGGGGAGGGTAATTCACATGGCCAGCAGGCTGAATGAGACACCCTTTGAAACTCAGGCGTTTTGAAATTGATATTGTGTGTGTGTGTGTGTGGGGGGGGGGGGGTGTGTCAAAAAACCAAATTCATGGGTCACATGATCTCTGTGCGAATGTCTGGTCACAAGAAGACCTTCCATTTTGATTCCGCAACCACGTGGAACCATCTGAATCCCTGCCGGGGATGTACAGCAGGGTCTCCATTTTCTTTGAAGACTTGTACTGAGCCCCCTCCCACCACCACCACCACGCAGGATGAACCCTGTCTCACATTATAGTGTAAAAGCTTTGCGCCAATGCAGGCAATCTGAACACCTCACTATACATTTACCATTTCCTCATCAAATCTGTCTGCCACAAGGAAACCAACCAATATCTTTTTTCGCTTGCTGTAATTTTCTGTTCTTCTCCACCACCTCTGGTTTTTTTTTTTGCCACACATAAGGATGTGGTCTGTGCAGGCACACGCTCACGCTCACTTGGTTACCGCTACGCCTCCGTCGTGGGTCCACTTCCTAAAGCGCGGTTCCTTATCCGGACCAGCAGGGGCGCAGAGCGTCTACTGGCTGGCCAGAGGGCCCGGCTGAGGCACGTCCTTTGTTACCACGGCGATGACTCACACCGGCCTCCGTCGAGCGACCGCGCCCAAGCTGTTTGCTCTGTGCCGAAATGCTCGATGGGCGGAGTCCGCGGGGCGACACACATACACACACATACATACAGACATGCATACATAGACAAATGCTCAGATGTGCACACACACACAGAAGCACACATACAGACAGACACACACACACAGGCACACACACACACAGACAGGATGGGTCTTTACGAGAAAAACTCTTGTTCTTGCCTTTTGTTCATGTCACAGGGGGGTAGGTCTGGTGTACAGACTCCCCCTCAAACAGGGTAGCTGGAGCTACCTCGGAGACAGGAGGAGTGTAAGAGCTGCACTTTACCAAAATCCCCTTAACACTCATAGAGCCCGATGACTGCTCTTCACTTCACTGCAGTACCCTACGCCTGTACCAGGGAGTGGCTCTGACAATACACGACATGGCCTAAAGTATGTGGACACCCCATCTAATTAGTGGGTTCAGCTACTTCAGTTGCACCCGTTGCTAACAGGTGCATAAAATCAAGCATACAGCTGTGCAATCTCCATAGACAAACATTGGCAGGAGAATGGGTCGTACTGAAGAGCTCAGTGACTTTCAGCGTGGCACTGTCATAGGATGCCACCTATAATAGGATTTAATAGGATTTCCAATAGTCAGTTTGTCAAAATATCTGCCCTGTTAGAGCTGCCCCAGTTAACTGTGAGTAATAATAACTGTAAGTGCTGTTATTGTGGAGTGGGAACGTCTAGGGGCAACAACAGCTCAGCCGTGAAGCAGTAGGCCTCATAAGCTCACAGAATGGGATCGTTGAGTGCTGAAGCGTGTAGCGTGCAAAAATCGTCTGTCCTCGATTGCAACACTCATCTCAATCGAGTTCCAGACTGCCTCTGGAAGCAACGTCAGCACAAGAACTCTTCGTCGCAAGCTTCGCAAAATGGGTTTCTGTGGTCGAGCAGCCACAGACAAGTCTATAATCAGCATTGTACAACGGCAAGCTTTGGCTGTAGTGGTGCAAAGCAACACAGCCATAGGACTCTGGAGCAGTGGAAACTCGTTCTCTGGAGTGATGACTCACCCTCCACTACCTGACAGTTTGACGGACGAATCTGGGTTTGGCAGAATGAATAGGTCCAACTGTACTGGCTCGAATAATGCCCTCTTTAAAGTTTGGTGGGGGAGGAATAATGGTCTGGGGCTGTTTGACATGGTATGGACTACGCCCCTTAGTTCCAGTGAAAGTAAATCTTAATGCTACAGCACAGTGACATTGTAGAGAATTGTGCACTTCCAACATTGTGGCAACAATTTGGGGAAGGCCCGTTCCTGTTTCAGCATGACAATGCCCCTGTGCGCAAAGGTCCACAAAGAAATGGTTTTTCTGAGTTTGGTGTGGAAGAACTTGACTGGCCTGCACAGAGCCCCGACCTCGACCTTTGAGATGCATTGGGAGGCTGACTGCAAGCCAGGCCTAATTGCCCAATTTGTCCCCAACCTCGCTAATGCTTTTGTGGCGGAATGGAAGCAAATCCCTGCAGCCATGTTGCAACATCCATCCTTTCCAGAAGAGTAGAGGCTGTTAGAGCAGAAAAGAGGGGACCAACTCCACATTAATGCCCATAATTTTGGAATGCGATGTTCAACAAGCACATATAATATGGGTGTGATGTTCGGGTGTCCACATACTTTTGGCCGTGTAGTGTATCTCTCCCAGCCCATCCTGTATCAGGGAATGGCTTTGAAAATGCCTTCCTTAAGCTTTGTAGGCTGCTCATGAGCTTTTTTAATTCATCTAATTAATTTAGAGCTTCATCAGCTGTATTTCCTGTGTGATGGAACACTAATTTTATTTCTCGAGCGCAACGGCGCAGGGGCAGCTGGGTAATCAAACCGCCCGGAGCCTCAGAAGCAGGGCTCGGCGGCTGGACAGACCGGGCCTCGTCGGTTAGACTCCGTTATCGCAGCCGGTGGGCGTTCCACTGTACTTCCACTGTGCTCGATCGCCAGTTTCACCGCGAGTCGCGTCGGCGAAGCGTGCTGACAACAGGGGGGGGGGGGGGGGGGCGAGGCGAGGGGACGCCGCCGTCTTCGAGCCCCCAAACCCGCCGCGGACACCCGCACTCGTTCCGTTTCGCTTCGCCTCGCCGGGTTCCCTTCCAGCGGCCGACCCGAGGAAAAAAAAAAAAAAAAATCACAGCTGTAAATCACGCACTCATTGTGTCTGCCTTCCCACAATGCTCTGGGGCGCCGTTTCCTGTGCCGGGCGGTTCGGCTCCTCGCGCACTTTTATTGTTTTTTTTTATCAAAACCGCGCGGCTCTTCGGGGGGAGAGCATGAATCACGGCCGTATTATTTTCAGAGCTGTGTGACTAACTTCTCTCTTCCTGCCCTTATGTGCGGGTTCATTGTGTCTGAAGCACTCCGGGAACTCGCTGGAACTTCACTAGACAGAATGGTCACTCAATCATCCTTTACTTACGTAGCGCATTTCATCGTGCTGCACAGTAAACTAAACAAGTGCTTCCCAACAAATTAATGGAACAGATGAATTAAGAACATAAAAAGGCATTAAAAGGTATTTTGAAAATGTAACAAGAGGTACAAGAGGCAATGAACTAAATGAAACCAATAAAATAAAAAATAAAGTGAAATTAAAATAAAATGAAAACTGGACCAGGAAGCAGTGAAAGCAATGCATCAGGAATGTTCCGGATTTATTTGACGTTCGGAACGAGTTGGCGGGGGAAATCTTCCGCTGGTCCTCGTGACCCACGGCGAAGGACCCTGTACCTGTACCCGTACCCGTACCTGTACCTGTACGTAACAGCCAGGAGAGGCCAGTGACGGGGACTCCTGTATGGGCGGCAGTGGAGTCTGATGGTTAAGGAAGTGGCCTTGGCTCAGTTCCCAGGCCGTCTAGCTGTGTGCCCCTCAACCAAGGCCCTCAACCTGAACTGATTCAGAGTGTATCCAGCTGTATGAATGGACACTCTGTAACGAGAATTGCAAACGCTGTTTAAGAGAGCGTCTACTAAGTTGTGATGTAAGAACAATGAGCTAACGCTAATGAAGAATGAATCCCCCCGTGTATTCCAGCATGGCGTTGCAGGCCGCAGTTTGGGCTGAATGGGATCAGCAAGTGATTAAATGGCTGATACCGTTCTGCTTCCTGAAATCGTTGAGTCGGGGCAGAAGCGCAGCTGCAGTTTTCGAGCCGCTGGCGATTTTCCTTCGCCGCCCGTTTTTTTGGCCGCTGGCGTGGAAGCGCTCAGGCGCTGCTTAAAGTTTCGGACCGCGCACAAATGTTTTGAAACGTATGGTTATCCGTATCCTAGCAACGGGGTTCTCCCGTACGCATGGTGTATGTGGAGGCCTGAAACTACGCAGCGGAAAACACCCAGGGCCTGTCCCCTGCCCTTCCATTGAGGGGGCGGGGGGGCGGCGGGGGGGAGAGAAGGGGGCCCTTTTTCTTTTTTAAAGCAGAGTACCGGCGGTGTGTGCCTTGTTCCATCGTATTCCTGGGGAAAACTCGCTCAAACTCTTAACTGTGATGGAGGGGGAGGTGGGGGGGCGGCTGGTAGAAGGGGGGGGGGTTTGTGCTAAAAATACAGGAGCTGACAGATGTGTCAGTATGAAGGGGGGGGGGAGAGTGGCAGTGTGCTAAAAATGCAGGAGCTGACAGATGAGTCAGTATGAAGGGGGATCCCCGCTGGTAATAACTGTGATAAAAGTGTGTGAGTGTGAGAGACTGGGCGAGAGAGAGCGACAGACAGATGCCCAGCCAACACAAAACGTTGTCACGACACGATGGTTTGTAGTTCGAGCGTTACCAGCGCTACCCCAAGCTTTCTCCCCTTGACCATGACCCGTTGGTCGACCAGGTCACCGGCCTCCCTGTTCCCGCAGTATTCGGCTGAGTCAAAGCACCTCGGATGGGCCCGGCCTGCGGTGTTTTCTGCAGTGTGGGCGGGGTGTGGCTGTACGCGCGGGCTGTCAATCATTTGCGTAGCTTCCTTCATGCCGCGCCGAGCTCGGCCTGCGTATTTCTCTGGAAATGGCCGCCCCGCCCTTTCCCTGGGTTGTGCACACACTCCGTTCAGCTGGAACCTGTCTCCGCATAGTTTGGAGAGCTCTTGAGTGTGTCTGAGGCGGGGGGGAGTGCTTTACCGTTCCAAGTGTTACAAGTTTTTTTTTTCTTTTGTTTTTTGAGGGGGCGGTGGGGGGGGATTTGGATGCTGCGGTGTTAAAAGTGTGTGTGTGGGCACCCCTGCTCCCCCCCCCCCCACGGGATGCCCCGGTGATTCGTCACGCTGAAGTCCCCAGCGTTTATAATCAGCTCTTTCTGTGAACCGAGGCCGAGCAGCAGGCCGAGAGCGGTGACTAACTCTTTCCAAAATGAGGGGGGGTGGGAGGGTTTTAGCCAGGTTTTTGGTCAACTGGGTGGCTGGTGCGGTTGGGGGCGGGGGGGGATGTGTTGGTTCCCATGGCACCACCACATCAAAAACAGCAACAGCCAAGATCTTGAGCTTGCCCACAGCGGAGATGGCATCAGTGATTCACTCTTCTGAGGATTTCCCTTTCTTCCCCCCCCACCCACTCATTCCTCACACAGCTCAGTGCCCCCCCACCCACTCATTCCTCACACAGGTCTGTGCCACCCCCCGCCCACCCACCTTTCATTAAAACTTCTTCTTTATTAATTTCTTTACTTCAAAATGCTGATTGTTTTATGACCCACGCAGACTGGCTGCACTGTATTTCAAGGAGGAAAGTCCCCCCTCCCCATTAAAGCTGGTTTTGTTCGTTGGCTGAACATGCCGTTTTATGATAGAGCAGCAGCAGTGTGGCCTGAGAATTTATGCCAAAAACATATATTTTTTCACAGTTTTACTCTTTCCTGAGAATTGTATTGGCTTCCTTTTTTAAAAGGCTTTTCATAAAATATCTCCCATGAAACTATGAAACAAGGCTTATCCTCTATGTGCACACACTTTCTGGATCGGACACACACATTTTGTTGCACAATGCACATTGTCTAGTAGGACTGTTTTTCCGCAACGTCCCAAAACTACTCTATTATGTCTGTCTTTAGCTGTCTGCAGGATATGTATCCGCATACAAGATAATCTCCTCGTGTCTGTCAGTGCCTGAGTGCCTTTAGCTTCTCTGTGACAGTTGACTTCTCGGTGTAGGATTAACGTCTTTCGGGTGGGGTCTGTCTGTAGCGCAGCTTGCAGGCTGGTGATTGGCTGTTCCAGGGTTTTCGGCGTGTCGGAGCCTGCTGCCGACCGGCTCTTTTCCGGGCGGTGGGGCGTGTCTATAGCGGAGCTACGTAGCGGGGTGGCGTAGCTCAGGAGGTAAGAGCGGTTGTCTGGCAGTCGGAGGGTTGCCGGTTCGATCCCCCTGCCCTGGGCATGTCGAAGTGTCCCCTGAGCAAGACACCTAACCCCTAATTGCTCCCGACGAGCTGACTGGTACCTTGCATGGCAGCCTTTCACCGTTAGCATGTGAGTGTGTGTGTGTGAATGGGTGAATGAGAGGCATCAGTTGTAAAGTGCTTTGGATAAAAGCGCTATATAAATGCAGTCCATTTACCATTCAGCTCAAGATTCAAGATTTCTTTATTTGTCACTCCTCAGTACTCTCATACAAATGAGACGAAATGAACGAAATGCCGTTTCGCCCAGCAGTGCGCAGCAGCTGGCTGGTGATTGGCTGTTCCGGGTTCGGCGTGTCGGAGCCTGCTGCCTCTCGGCTCTTTCCCGGGTGCGTGGGGCGTGTCTTTAGCGGAGCTGGCTGGGGATTGGCTGGCGTTGTTTCGCCGGGGGGTGACAGGTTCCCGCTCGCACGGGCTTGCCTACGGGGTCGGGCGTCCTTATCAACCGCGCCGCAGGGAGTCTCAGCCCGTCCCGAATTGTAGCGCCGCGGCCCTTCTTCATTTACACCGCGCTCCCCTTCGCCTTCCGCTCGGCGCTGAGCGCGGGGACTGAGTCACGGCTGTCCGAGCGCACGCCCCTCTCCCGCGCGCGTGAAATCCGCTAATTAAAGCCTTTTTCTCCGCGTCCTGCGTTTGTCTGTAGCGCTCTTTTTGCTCGGCTGGGGTTTACGACGCCCGATGTTGCCATGGAGACCCGCTCTGTCCTTCGGCAGAGTGCGAACTGACCCAGTATGCGGGGAAAAAGGGAACCACGTTTTTCGGGGGCCCCTGTACAGTCACAGCTAACGGAGTGCAAGTCTCTCTCCCCCGTCTTTCTCTATCTTCACTACTCCCACGGAGAGACAACCCCAGACACACACACACACACACACACACCGGCCACATCCTGGAGCAAGGACATCTGGAACAAACAGAACGCCCTCGCCAGCGCTTCACAATAAGGCCACACCCACCCACTCCCTCTCCCAGCTTTAGTGAATCTCCTTTCTCTGCGCTCGGCCCGGCCCCACGTATCCAATTAGCAACAACAGCCCTTTAAAGCATCCCTGCTGCCCAACCTGAGGCAACTTTAACAAGGGCTGCTGTGATGTGTTCTGATCCCGCCCTAAAGGTGTGAGGTCACAAATAAGTTATTAGAATGTTCTTAACTGAACATTCTAATGCTGATGTAACAATCACTGCTGGTGACTGAAAGCTCTGGAGTTCTAGAACACAGACTTGGAATTTAGGAAAAACATTCCAAACAAACATCTTCAAACAGCTCATTAAAAGATTGTAAATAACCCCAGGGCGCCCAAATGGGATAGCTTTTCCATCCCAGAACTGTCTGTGCCTTTGTGCAGTGGAGTGCTCCACCCTGACGGGCTTTTATCTGTCGGCTGGATTTAGAGCTACGATGCCACCCTTCCAAGGCTTCAAGGGTTATTCTCTGATAAAGAAACGGTGGTGTAGCTCGCTAATAATCATTTTGTGGGCAACAAAAAAAAAACAATTTTGAAATTAAGTTTTCTGGGAAACATCAATCAATCTTTGATAGCTACCTTCGGGGAAGTAGGAAAGGATTTAAAAAAATATATTTTTGGCACTAAAGTTGATGAGCTCCGAAGACCAGATTCACGAGGTAACGCCCAAGTACTCTGAGGAGGGTGTGTGCCGAATAAGACGGTTTGCTGCAGATCCGTGAACACAGTACCTTAGGCTGTTGCATTATTGTGTAACGTGTGCTTAGCTGGAAGCTGAAATCTGCGTTTATCTTTCTGGAAAAAAGTCATTAAGTATTTGATAATGAACCCAAAGGAAAGCGTTTACCAAGCACACAACTTTGCTTTTACAAGACTGATTTATGAACACCGGACACGTTCACCCAAACAGTCTCCCTCAGGTTTTAGTTTTTTTCCCAATTGAGTGATCCGAAATACAATATTTTTCTCACAGGTCAAAGGTCAGTTAGTGTAAGCTGATTGGTTGCTATGGTGTCATCTCCGGTTGTGAGTTTATCACTTGTCGGTGACAAGCTTCTGCCAGTGATTAATGATAAGCAGCTTGTGATTGGCTGTCAGGGAGGGTGCACATCACTCCATACCACTGTCCATCACTTCCAGTGTAACAAAGCAGGGTGTGGTTGTTTCCGCGGTTACCATTCACTGCACACGGAGGTGGGTCACTGTGATGTCACAATGCCAATGTGCAGACGTGTCAAGCCCACGCTCACCAGGTTTTCTTTGTCACGGTCCCTTCTCTGTTTACAATTGGGGAGGCCTCTGTGAAGTGCTAACAAGGCCCCCTTGAAATGGAGATTAATGGGGTCAGAAGGTAGAAGCACTCCAGTGGGATTATGGGATAGAACAGCCGGAGGGGATGACAGCTCTGACCTCGGAGGGAATGTCGCCCTCCCTTTCTGCTCTGCCTCGCGTGCCGTCTCGATGCCTTTCCGCGCCGCTGTGGCTTCCTGCTCGTTTTGAGTGACAGCAGCTCACGCGCAGCACGCAGTTCGCGCTCGGCATCGTTGCTTGCATCGCTTCGGCCCAATAAACAGACACAGTGCGACTCACAGGCACTTCTCACACGCCGCACGTTTGTCAGTTGGGAGCTTCTCCGCTCGGTTTAGGTAACTCGCGCAATGCTAGCGTCCCACTCCGGATTTGAACCTGCAACCCTCCCCATTCCAGCGCCACCTGCACGGCTTTCGGCTTCTCACGGGCCTTTTGGCCAAAGCTTGTTTCGTTTCAGTATTATACGTCTGAAAGAACCGATATAAAAATGAATAAATAACTCTGCATTGTCCACAGATAAACGCGCAGGCTTTGACATTATCACATAGATGAGTAGCTCCCGATAGACTCACATGACACACACGATACTGCAGCGATATTAGCATGAATATTAGCTAAGGGCATAGCTGATTTATGTGTTCCTATTGGCTGTAGGGCAGCACATGGTCTGCCTGTCATCGCCTGTGAAGATGGCCGTCACCTGATCCCGTTCCCGTTTGCCTTGCATCACCCGAAACTACAAAGTGCCATCAGCCCCCCCATCGCAGCTGCAAACCGTTTAGGAGAGATTTCCTGCTCCGTTGTCCATGGGCGGCCACCCACAGCGCAGTCCCCAGACCCCCTTTTTGGACATCAGGTCCTCCTGCGGTGACGCACTGGATTAGCAGCTGTCCCATGCGGAGTGTCCTGCTCCCCGCGGGGTGCTTGTTGAGTGGAGTAAGCACCCTGATGTGCTGACCCCTGTGGATCAGGCTTTAGGCAGTAATACAGCAGTCAGGGCTTCCCCTGTCCCGGAACCCAACCACACCTCAGAAATCTCACACAGTCACTGTATCCTTAAAAGAGGATGGGCTGTCCCAAGTCCTATTGGTCACAGAGTACCCATTGGCCAATAGTGTGTGATGTTGCCGGGGTGTTGATGTTTGTGTGGTGACACTGTGGTCATGTCAATGTGCCCCCACCCCCCCTCCCGGCCTCCAATTGTATTGGTCACAGATTTTCTATCGGCCAATAGTGTGTGCTGTTGCTGGCGTGTTGTCCAGGGCTTGCCCAGCCATGTTCCTTGATCTCTACCGTCCTGTGGGATTTTGTTTTAACTAATTTGCTGATACTACCAATTAGCAGCTCAGCAACACCAGCAGCTGTTGAATGGCAGGTGCTTCGTTAGGGCTGGAGTGAAAACCTACGGCTGGGTAGACCCACAGGGAACAGGGCAGGGCAGCCCTGGTGTAGACGGTTGCGTGGTGACACTGCGGTCATGTGATTCTTGCCCACACAGGAACACCAAGAAGGAGGCGGACCTTGCAGGGGCGCTGGCCCGGCTGAAGGAGCTGGAAGCCCTGCTCAACTCCAAGGATGCCTCCCTGACCACCGCCCTCGGAGAGAAGCGCAACCTGGAGGTCGAAGTCCGCGAGCTGAAGGCCCAGCTGGCCAAGGTGACATCACTTCCTGTGACATCACAATCATGCTTACAGCGTACTACTCGGTTGACACGCATTCCAGCGTTCGAGCATAGTGACCTGACGTGGCTTTTGTGCAGGCCAGCACCTGACCAAGTTTTGCCACTGAGTTCATATCACCCCTGAGTTCATTTTAAACCCTGATCTTTTGGCCTGAACGATCGCAGTAGTGCAGCCTATCGGAGAAGAGCCAAGGCAGGGTTAAAATGTCTTACTGCTGTGTACCGCCCTGCTGTTTCCACTCTAGTAATTTAGTGCTGGCAGTGGGGCTTGCCATGTAATGGAAAAATATGTGATGAAAAAAATGGTCTTTCTGGAGCACGTGCCAATGTAGCTCCACCCTGTGGTCGCTGGGGGAACTGCAGTAGTTGTTTTACAAGCTGTTAATGGACTGAGGGACATTTTAAAAAAGCAATGTAAAGATTCTTTTAGTAAGTTTTACTCAGGCCACAAGCATAGGGCTCTAATTACAGTAAAGATGGCAGTTAAACCAGGGCCTTGAAAAAGATTAAAAGGCAGATTATTGGCTGTGGTTGTCGCAGTTATAGTCTTGTCTGGGGAAAACAGCGGTGTGGTGGGGGTGGAGAAATTCTCACGTTTTGTGTGTGTGTGTGTGTGTGTGTGTGTGCATGCACGCATGTGCTTGTGTGCTTGTGTGTGGATGTATGTGCATGTGAATCTGTGTTTTTCTGTGTGTGTGTGTGTGTGTGTGTGTGTGCGTGTGTGCATATGTGCATGTGTGTGTCTGTGTGTACGTGCATGTGCGTGTGTGTACGTGAATGTGCATGTTTGTGCGTGCGTGCGTGTGTGTGCATGTGCGTGTATGTGTATGCATGCCTGTATGCGCGCATGTGCGTCTGTGTATGTGTGTGCATGCGCGTGTACGTGTATGCATGCCTGTGCGTGTGTATTTGTGCGTGTGTGCATGTGTATCTCTGTGCGTCTGTGTCTCTCACCCTGCTCACCTGTCCTGCACGCTGTGACGCTGCTGTGTCCTCTGTTGCCGTGGCAGCTGGAGGGGGGTCTGACTGACACTAAGAAGCAGCTGCAGGATGAGATGCTGAGGCGGGTGGACGCAGAGAACCGCATCCAGACCCTGAAGGAGGAGCTGGAATTCCAGAAGAACATCTATGCTGAGGTCAGACCGCCCACATCTCTCTCTACTGTACTACTGCTGTAGCTACAGCTGTTTCTACTGCTACTGTAGCTACTGCTATCTCTACTGTACTACTGCTGTAGCTACAGCTATCTCTACTGTACTACTGCTGTAGCTACAGCTGTTTCTACTGATACTGTAGCTACTGCTGTTTCTACTGCTACTGTAGCTACTGCTATCTCTACTGTACTACTGCTGTAGCTACAGCTGTTTCTACTGCTACTGTAGCTACTGCTATCTCTACTGTACTACTGCTGTAGCTACAGCTGTTTCAACTGCTACTGTAGCTACTGCTATCTCTACTGTACTACTGCTGTAGCTATGGCTGTTTCTACTGATACTGTAGCTGCTGCTGTTTCTACTGCTACTGTAGCTACTGCTATCTCTACTGTACTACTGCTGTAGCTACAGCTGCTTCTACTGATACTGTAGCTGCTGCTGTTTCTACTGATACTGTAGCTACTGATATCTCTACTGTACTACTACTGTAGCTACAGCTGTTTCTACTGATACTGTAGCTGCTGCTGTTTCTACTGCTACTGTAGCTACTGCTATCTCTACTGTACTACTGCTGTAGCTACTACTGCTTCTACTGCTACTGTACTAATAATAGTAATACAAAAATAACATTTATTATTATTATTATTATTATTATTATTATTATTATTATTATTATCGGTAGTAGGTAGCCTTTCTCCTAACAGGGCCTTCAGATCTCTGGCAGTAACCTATTACTCATCCCTAGATATGGGACTCAGACCTTTGGCAGGGCATCACTCAGTGTCTGTGGCCCCAGCAGCCTTTGGAATAGTCTGCCAGAGGGCCTGAGGGCTGTGCAGTACCTTGTTAGCATTGCTTTCACATGAATTCTTACTGTTCCTGCTTTAATGTTTTTTTTAATGTCTTAATTTTTTAAATTTTAATTTCATTTTATTTTAATTAAATTTTTATTATTGATTTTATTCTATTACCTCTTTTACTTTGGTTGTGTCTTTTTAAATACTTTTTAATGCCTTCTGTGTTTTTAATTGATCTGCTATTTTTAATTCACTGTGAAGCACAGTGTTGCACCAAGGGTATTATTATTTTTATTTAAATTTAATGACTCGTTTTAGTTTTATTTAACACACGCGTGAGCACGCACAGAAAGAGTCCCCCCCCCATGCTGATTAGCCCCCGCTCTGCGCCCTCGCAGGAGCTACGTGAGACCAGGCGCCGCCATGAGACCCGCGTCGTGGAGGTGGACAACGGGCAGCAGATGGACTTCGAGAGCAAGCTGGCGGAGGCGCTGATGGAGATGCGGGCGCAGCACGAGGAGCAGCTCCACATGTACAAGCAGGAGATGGAGAAGACCTACAACTCCAAGGTACCCCGTCCGCGCCCCGTACAGATCTGAGGGAGCCTGGCTAGGCTGTATGAGTGAGGCGGTGTGAAGCTTCAAACTATCCCATCCGCACACCGTACAGATCTGAGGGAGCCTGGCTAGGCTGTATGAGTGAGGCGGTGTGAAGCTTCAAACTATCCCATCCGCACACCGTACAGATCTGAGGGAGCCTGGCTAGGCTGTATGAGTGAGGCGGTGTGAAGCTTCAAACTATCCGTGCACACCGTGCAGATCAGGGAAGTCCAGGAAGTCCATGAATGGTCTTTAAAAATGTTTTGATTGAATTCCTGACTTGTTAACATTAAAGAATACGCTGCTGCTCCTCGGCGCCCCCGCCCAGCGGTGAGCGGTGCAGGATCCCTGCCGCCGCGCGGCTTCGCCTCGCTAAGAGGGCCGAGAACGGCGGCGTTTCCTCCCGCCAGCTCTCAACAGGAAGCCCCGTCTCGCCCGAGGACACGAGTGCGGCCCGCGTTTCACGCCGAGCTGCTGTCAGCAGAGCTCCGTGTGATAACACAAACACACGCGCGTTACTCTCTATCAGAGCTCTGTGTGATAACACAAACACACGCGTGTTACTCTCTATCAGAGCTCCGTGTGATAACACAAACACACGCGTGTTACTCTCTATCAGAGCTCCGTGTGATAACACAAACACACGCGTGTTACTCTCTATCAGAGCTCCGTGTGATAACACAAACACACGCGTGTTACTCTCTATCAGAGCTCCGTGTGATAACACAAACACACGCGTGTTACTCTCTATCAGAGCTCCGTGTGATAACACAAACACACGCGTGTTACTCTCTATCAGAGCTCCGTGTGATAACACAAACACACGTGTGTTACTCTCTATCAGAGCTCTGTGTGATAACACAAACACACGCGTGTTACTCTCTATCAGAGCTCCGTGTGATAACGCAAACACACGCGTGTTACTCTCTATCAGAGCTCCGTGTGATAACACAAACACACGCGTGTTACTCTCTATCAGAGCTCCGTGTGATAACACAAACACACGCGTGTTACTCTCTATCAGAGCTCCGTGTGATAACACAAACACACGCGTGTTACTCTCTATCAGAGCTCTGTGTGATAACACAAACACACGCGTGTTACTCTCTATCAGAGCTCCGTGTGATAACGCAAACATGCGTGTTACTCTATCAGATCTCTGTGTGATAACACAAACACACGCGTGTTACTCTCTATCAGAGCTCCGTGTGATAACGCAAACACACGCGTGTTACTCTCTATCAGAGCTCCGTGTGATAACACAAACACACGCATGCTACTCTCTATCACAGCTCCGTGTGATAACCCAAACACACGCGTGTTACTCTCTATCAGATCTCTGTGTGATAACACAAACACACGTGTGTTACTCTCTATCAGAGCTCCGTGTGATAACGCAAACACACGCGTGTTACTCTCTATCAGAGCTCCGTGTGATAACACAAACACACGCGTGTTACTCTCTATCAGAGCTCCGTGTGATAACGCAAACACACGCGTGTTACTCTCTATCAGAGCTCCGTGTGATAACGCAAACACACGCGTGTTACTCTCTATCAGAGCTCCGTGTGATAACACAAACACACGCGTGTTACTCTCTATCAGAGCTCTGTGTGATAACACAAACACACGCGTGTTACTCTCTATCAGAGCTCTGTGTGATAACACAAACACACGCGTGTTACTCTCTATCAGAGCTCTGTGTGATAACACAAACACACGCGTGTTACTCTCTATCACAGCTCTGTGTGATAACACAAACACACGCGTGTTACTCTCTATCACAGCTCTGTGTGATAACACAAACACGCGTGTTACTCTCTATCAGAGCTCCGTGTGATAACACAAACACACGCGTGTTACTCTCTATCAGAGCTCCGTGTGATAACGCAAACACACGCGTGTTACTCTCTATCAGAGCTCTGTGTGATAACACAAACACACGCGTGTTACTCTCTATCAGAGCTCCGTGTGATAACACAAACACACGTGTCACTCTGTATCAGAGCTCTGTGTGATAACACAAACACACGCGTGTTACTCTTTATCAGAGCTCTGTGTGATAACACAAACACACGCGTGTTACTCTCTATCAGAGCTCTGTGTGATAACACAAACACACGCGTGTTACTCTCTATCAGAGCTCTGTGTGATAACAAACACACGCGTGTTACTCTCTATCAGAGCTCTGTGTGATAACACAAACACACGCGTGTTACTCTCTATCAGAGCTGTGTGTGATAATGCAAACACACACGTGTTAGTTGCTCTCTGGGGCGCTGTGAAGCTTCTACACGCATCTTCAGTCTGTACCACAAATCACTGGACAGCCGAGGGATCTTCCTTCTCCAACATCCCAAATGGAATTACGTATGCCACAAAAATATATTGCCGTATCTTGATTGCAATACATTTATGGAGCCACCCTATATTTTCAATACATATCAATATATTAACAATATATTGTTCAATAAATTCCACTATATTGTCATCAACAATACATTCTGCTGGTTATATTCACATTTATACCAATGAGTAAAGAATAGCAAAAAGTCACAATTGGTATATTTGCAATATATTGCAGTTTATCGGTGCATTTCTCATTACAAATGACAGTAAAAGGTACTTTTCAGGTTATCCATTTATTTCTGTTTTGGTGTATTGATATAATTTATATTTGTGGTTTATCGCTGAAAATATCATGTCCATTGCCGCAGAACACGGGAAAGCGGAAATGTTTTGGATCTCCATGTATGGGAAATGTACATAGCTCTCCTGATATTTATTTTTTGCGTAAGGGTGGGGCGGTAGTTATGGGAAACCCTCAGCTGTGTAGTTTCACAACTTCACTTTTGCGCTGTTCCACTGGCACTGTGTTACCGTTGGCAACGAGCCACTGAGCATGCTCATTCCAGCCCTGCCTATGCCCCGCCCCCCCACCCCCCCACCCCCCACCCTCACCTGTGTGTCCGTCAGCTGGACAACGCCAGGCAGTCGGCCGACAGGCACAGCCACCTGGTGGGCGCGGCCCACGAGGAGCTGCAGCAGACCCGGATTCGAGTGGAGGGCATGTCCGCTCAGCTCAGCCAGCTGCAGAAGCAGGTTCGTACCGAGCGTTTTTCTCTCCTCCCTTCCTCTCTCCCTCTCTCATCGCACTTCCGATTGGCGTCCTTGCCTGCAGAGACTCCCCCGCCCCTAACCACCCTGCCACCCCCACCCCCGTCCCCGCACACTCCTCACAAACAACCGCTTCCCTCTCTGAATGGGCTCTGAGAGTTCGACCTACGGGGCGGAGGCTAGCTCATTAGCACCACTGAAGCTCGGTGTGTATGATAATGACGAGGTACCTGGCAAGAAAATAATTTTTAAAAATGGTGTTGAAGCATCTTTCTTGGTGATAATGATGTGGAAGATGTCAGCTTTGAAGAACAGAAAGTCTGTAGTAGTCTTTAGAATTTTGCTCTTAATTATTGAATTAGCCTCGTCGTTTAGGCAACCATTTTAGCTGCAATTCTGAGTTCATGATTGACAGATGAAGCCTGGTCTTGTGTCCACATGTCAAATGTTTTGTTTTTATGCAAATGTGTCTGTGTTTTGGCTGTGTGTTGTGTGTGTATGTTGGTGCATGCCTGTGTGCGTGTGCGTGTGTGTGTATATCCATTCTCATGCATGTGTGTGCACGCGCATGTGTAGCTGGCGGCGCGGGAGGCTAAGGTGCATGAGCTGGAGGAGGCTCTGTCGCGTGAGCGGGACGCCATGCGCAGGATGATGGAGGATAAGGACAGGGAGATGAGCGAGATGCGGCAGCGCATGCAGCAGCAGCTGGACGAGTACCAGGAGCTACTGGACGTCAAGCTGGCCCTCGACATGGAGATCTGCGCCTACAGGAAACTGCTGGAAGGGGAGGAGGCCAGGTGAGAAATACTGATATACATACACACACACACACATATATACACTTAATGACATGCATACACACACACACACACACACATATATATACACTTAATGACACACACACACACACACACACACACACACACACATATACACTTAATGACACACACACATGCTAATGCACACACACACACACACACACACACACACATATATGTACACTCAATGACACACACACACACACACACGCTAATGCACACACACACACACACACACACACACACACATGCTAATGCACACACACACACACACCTGCTTGCACTCACACACACACACATACCCCTCCTGGAATTTGTCCCTCTCTCTGTTCTTTAAAACCTCTCTAAAACCTGCCTGTTCTCCCCCCCCCCCCCTTGCCCCCCAAAGGCTGCGTCTGTCCCCCAGCCCCCCTCCTACCCGGGTGGCGGTGAGCCGTTCCTCGGGCTCGGGGACTCACCTCCAGGCGCGCGTCACCAACTCCAGCGGCCACAGCCACACCTCCACCTCCTCCGCCAAGAAGCGCCGCCTCAACGACAACGACAGCGAGGCCTCCAGCACAGCAGGGGGCGCTGTGGCGCGCACGCGCATCAGCCAGCAGGCCTCTGCCAGCGGCCGCGTCACCGTGGACGAGGTGGACCTGGACGGGAAGTACGTGAGGCTGAGCAACAAGGCTGACCAGGTGAGCTGGCGTGCTCGCGATAAACGGTCTGTACTTTCTGAACGTTGACTACAAAACAGTGAATGGGAAAACCCTTTGCATCACCAGTGTATAGGAGTTGAACTGTCATAGTTGATGAGTTTTAGTTGAGTGCCTATTGAGTAAAGCTTCTCCACACTAAAACTGCAGTGCCACTATTTCCTGTGCTATATCGTGAGTTGGCAGATGTCACTCAAGAAAAGAATAAAGAACATGTAAAGTTTTAGCGCTAAAGTCCAGGAACAACATGATGTATGTATATGACCGAAATTACTTCTGGGTTATGTTTGCTTTGCACATTTACATAGTGAGCTCTGTTTCATAGTAGATGGATATGACAGATATTATGCTGTGCTGGTGCTGTGCAGTATTTAACACAGTGCTGAGACCTCCCGGTCATGAAGCACAGACCTCACGAGTACCTGACACAGACCTTACGAGGACCTGAGACAGACCTTACGAGGACCTGACATAGACCTTACGAGGACCTGACACAGACCTTACGAGGACCTGACATAGACCTTACGAGGACCTGACACAGACCTTACGAGGACCTGACACAGACCTTACGAGGACCTGACATAGACCTTACGAGGACCTGACATAGACCTTACGAGGACCTGACACAGACCTTACGAGGACCTGACACAGACCTTACGAGGACCTGATATAGACCTTACGAGGACCTGATATAGACCTTACGAGGACCTGATATAGACCTTACGAGGACCTGACACAGACCTTACAAGGACCTGATATAGACCTTACGAGGACCTGATATAGACCTTACGAGGACCTGACACAGACCTTACAAAGACCTAATACCTTTCTTATGAGGACCAAACTCAGACCTTATGAGAGCCCAACACAGACATTACAAAGACTGAACACAGACCTTACGAGGAACAAACACAGACCTTACAAAGACCAAACACAGACCTTACAAAGACCAAACACAGACCTTACAAAGACTGAACACAGACCTTACAGGGAACAAACACAGACCTTACAAAGACTGAACACAGACCTTACGGGGAACAAACACAGACCTTACAAAGACTGAACACAGACCTTACAGGGAACAAACACAGACCTTACGAGGAACAAACACAGACCTTACGAGGACCTGACACACCTTACGGGGACCTAATACCTCCCTTATGAGGACCAAGAAGACTTTATAAGGACCAATCACAAACCTTATAAGGACATAACACAGACCTTACAAGGACCAAACACAGACCTTACAAAGACCAAACACAGATTGAGGAACAAACACAGACCTTATGAGGGCCTTCCATAGACCTTACAAGGACTTAACATTGACCTTACAAGGACTGAGCACAGACCTTGGACCTGCCTAACACAGGCTTAACACGCTGGCGTTTGGTCCTTCTGTTCCCTTCAGGACCAGCTCATGGGCGGCTGGCAGATTAAGAGGCAGGTGGGGTCCCAGGCCCCCATCATCTTCAAGTTCCCCACCAAATTCACCCTGAAGGCTGGACAGACCGTCACGGTGAGCCTGGTCACAAAGCGTGACTACCCTGGTCCCTCTGGCCGCCTCCATGTGGGATTCATTACGTCCCATGCGCTGGGCAAAAATTTAGTCCTCCTTGTTCATATTTTAAATAGATATTTTGTGGACATTCTTACACCGACTCACCCGGCACATATTGAAATTTTTTTCTAGGTAAATTTTCTCATAAGTCCCCTCCCGTTGAAGTAAACCGTAATGTTGTTGCTTAATAGAGAAAAGTAACTGCTGTCATTGTGCCAGAGAATTTTCTTTTCCTGAGGCAAATGTGCGAGACTTGTGTGTGAGGCACCAGGCCAAGGTGGCTGCTGCTTGGTAAAACGGGCGTCGCTGTCATCGTTTAACGAGCGATGTCACTGACGTCAGTCGCCCTGCGCTGGTGCTAACCTCTTCCTCCTGTGGGGTGCAGATTTGGGCGGCCGGAGTAGCGGGGGCCACCAACAGCCCCCCCTCTGACCTGGTGTGGAAGGGCCAGAGCTCCTGGGGCTTCGGAGACATGTTCCAGACCACCCTGATCAGCGCCAGTGGAGATGTGGGTACCACACACACACACACACACACACACACACGCACACACACCCACACACTCACACACACACACACATCCCCCACTGGCTTAATGTCCCCATAATTGTTTATACCTTTGAATGGGGAAAAGGTTTCAGTGTTTAAACGGATTGCAGTGCACTGATCGCAGTTACCGTTAAAACGTTAATAGTGAAACGCGATTATTTAGCGAAACGCTATTGTTTAGCGAAACGTGTTAGCAGAGACCTTCAGTAACGATGGGGCTTGTGCATTCTGTGGTGTGATCTCACTGCACTGGTCTGTGGGTGAGAGAGAAAGCCTCACTGGCTATGTGTGTGTAGCCTGCAGTTACACAGAAACCGGGGTATAGACTGCACTTTAAATCATTACACACTGTACTGATGGGCACCAGCAGAGTGAGCAGCCACTCGCGCGTAAAATTGACTTTTCTCTTTCTTTCCTCTTTTTCTTTATCTCTCTGTCTTTCACTTACTCCACTTTCTCTCTCTTTTTGTGTGTGTGTGTGTGTGTGTGTGCGCACGCGCGTGCAGGAAATGGCAATGAGGAAGGTTACACGCACACTGTTCCAGGAGGAGGATGATGATGAAGACATGGTAAGTACAGATTTCTTTGACACTGGTGACTGTTGATGAATAGTTTTTTGTCAATGGCGAGAGCATATTCCTGCTTATACCTGAACTGCTATTTGAGCCCAAAAAATCAAAATTGGAGTGGGTTACCTCCTGACAAGCACATTCTTGTTTCTGAGAGATTTATGCCACACTGAGGGCATTGGTTTTAGTATGTTGATGCTGCTTCCACTCCTGCAAGCATTTTGTCTTTTTCACCTGAGAATTTGACCTGTTCCCCCATCGTGGCATCCAGGAAGTAGCTCTACCCTTTAAAAAGTACGATCTATCTTTGGCGCCCCCTTCAGGCAGAAGATGAAACATCACTGTATTGTGGTTTTTTTTTCCTTGCCTCTGTCTCCCCCTGCTGGAGGACAGCAGCGCCGCGCCCCGGTTTCTAACGCACTTCCCGGTCTCTGTCTGCAGGGGGCGCACAGCACGTGCGCCGACGGCGAGTACAACCTGCGCAGCCGCACGGTGGTCTGCGGGTCCTGCGGCCAGCCCTCGGAGAAGACGGCGGCGGCGGCGGGGGCGACGGCCAGCGGCTCGGTGACCGTCACCTCCCGCTCCTTCCGCAGCTCCGGCGGCGGCGGGCTCGCCGAGGGCCTCATCTCTCACTCCTACGTGGTGGGCAACAACGCCCGTCGACAGGTAGGGGGCGCCACCTCCAGCGTGCCATTACGTACGATGCAAAATAACCCAGGTTTTTTTTTTTGGTTGTTTGTTTTGTTTTGGGAAGCTGCATCCGAATACTGTGTGTCGCGCCCTGATATGGTGACACTGTATATGATATTACAGTGCCATTTTGCAGACTCTCTTAACTAGAGCGACTTTTAGCATTTTTATAGCTATGTCTACTGAAGCAATTCACATTAAGCACCCTTAAGTAATTAAGTATGCTCAAGGGCACAATTCCAGTGCCCTACTTGGGAATTGAACTTGCAAAGCTTTGGGTTACAAGCCCAGTGCACACCCACACCCACACCCACACCCACACACACACACACACACACACACACCGACACCGACACACACTGACACACATACACATACACACACACACGAATATCCAGGGCATGTCTTTTTCTAAGGGGAAGAGGAGGATTTTGATCCACTGCCAAAGCACACTCAGGTTTTACCGATAAGATGCGAATCACGTGCAGATCACGCATTACACAGAGCGCTTGTGCGACAGCAGCTCAGAGTCACCACGCTGTCAGAGCTGTGAGTCGACCGCAGCGCGTATCCCAGAATGCTCTGCACTCGGCCGAGCGGCTGCTGATCTGGACGCTTCATCGCGTCTGATGGCTCTGTGTTTGTTGACTGCCTCGACCCGCACCTGTACACTCCGGGCAGGTTTCTGGACGGGCGTTCTGGTGAATTCAGTCCGTTTCCCCGGCGTAAAATGAACAGTCGCCCATCTGCTGAGATGTAATGGCATTAACCACAGATCAATAGCAACTGTACTTACATTTCGAGAATTCCAACTGCATTGCAGCATAAAGTCTTCAGAATGACTTAAGCTAGTAAGGGCATCGTTCTTATTTATAGTAGCCGTCTTTACATCATTATTCACCAATGTACATTTTTTACTCTTCCATATCTGGTTAATCGTTAAAATTTGTTATTGGAAATATTAGTTAGAACAGTTCTTGTAGTACACCTGTACGCTCAAGGGATATTCAGGCAGGGCATATTGGATGGAATTTTGTCCGTCCCTCTCACCCCTCTCCTTTCCCTCCTCTACTCCTCTCTCCTTCCTCCTCTACCCCCTCTCCCCTCCCCTCCCCCCTCTCCCCTCCCTCCTCTCCTCCTCTCCCCCCTCTCCCCTCCCTCCTCTACCCATCTCCCTTATCTCCTCTACCCCTCTCCTCTACGCCCTCTACCCCTCTCCCCTCCCTCCTCTACCCATCTCCTCTCCCTCCTCTCCTCTCCTCTACCCCTCTCCCCTCCCTCCTCTTCTCCTCTCCTCTCTGCAGGCTGGTCCCAGAGCTGAGGCCTGCTCCGTCATGTGAGTCCTGAAGCAGGAGGGCAAGATCTCCAGCACCCGGGGGGCCCAAAAACAGGAAGTCAGCCCTTTCCCTACGCCAAAGGAGGGACGCAACTTCCTGTCTACATATGTTTAAGAATCAACTCTTATTTTGTACAACTATTTACACACACACACACACACACACACACACACACACATTTACACACACACACACACGTAGATATAGTTATAGCTATAGATATATAGTGGGTAGATTTGCTTATATGTGCATGTAGTGCATTGATTTAGTGCAGCTAACCTTATAGATTGTTTCTGTAAAGTATAGCGCTGAATTGTGGGAGAGAGGTACTGGGCTGGGCACAAGTGCCCCCAATTCCTGTTTTGAGGCACCCCAATTTTTAAAAAATTCCCTTTAACCTGGCTGTCACCACTGAACACGCACAGCTCATCAACCAAGATGCTAGTCCCCTTTACCCCTTTAATCCCATTTCAAATCTGACCCTCAATGGTCACAAAACTCACCCCCCAAAAACCTGTGTTCTATTGGGTTTGGTTGGGGTGCCCTTGAACTGGTAAAATGAGTTAGCTGAACTCTGGGAAGGAGTTTGTTTTGGTGTACTATAGCCTTTATTGAGCAACCTTATAAAGTCAGAACTATTTTTATTTTTGTAGTCATTTAGTCCAACTAAAAACCCTCCTTGGAGTGCACTTACAATCATAACAGAGATTTATTTTCCAGAACACAGCAACCATTTTCCTCCTGGTTTTAGAGACGTAAAAAAAAGCATGACTGTGATTTAAGCTGAATTATTTCTCAGTGCCCTTAAGAAACGGCTTGGCTGGGAATAATAGCATTTAAAGAGAGGGAGATTCTCCAGATCTCCTTAATTCTTAAGAGAGCAGTCATATTCTTTCCAAAAAAATTGTGTTGCTCCTGTCTTTTTTTTTTTTTTTTTTGTTAACACCAAAGATAGCTTTCAGAAAGTTAAACCAAAAGCGTTTCCAACAAGTTTTTATCTGTCATCACTACCATTTGTTTCAAACCATCACCAACTGTGGAATATTGTGACAAATTATTCATTTTTGCAAAAGCAAAGCTCTGAAATGCAGCTTTGTTATTTGTACAAATAATAATAATAATAATAATAATAATAATCTTGACCAAATTGGGCTAATTAAAATTATGGGGTACTCTGGAGGCCCTCTTAAGCAATTCTGCCACAAAGTTATGCAAAATGACAACTTGGTTGCTTTCATATGGTCAGAGGGTGATTACTGTGTTTTGAAAGACATTTACGGGGAAGTTCTCTTGGGGGGAAAAAAATAGTATTTGTTTGATTTGTGGGGATTTAATTAGAATGATGGGTTAAGCGGGACTTGTGATTGGTCTTCTGAAGTAATCAGCGTGGTTAGCTTCTCCTTTGGACGGGGTGTATTGGCAAGTAGTTATTAATCCCGGCCACTTGTGCGATCCAATTTTTTTACTTTTTTACACAAACTGCGTACAGCTGGTACCAAAGTGGCTTAAATCAACATTTTCTCCTGCAACTACATAATTATTTTGTATTATTAGTCGAGTCATTTTTTTGTTGTTGCAGGAGTTAATGTGCTTGACTTTTCTTGACAAGGGCTTTTAGTTAATGTAATTGTTAAAAGATTATATTTTTCAAAGCAGCCATATTTACTTTAAAAGCAAACAAATGCATATTTGGAAAAAACTGGCAGCTATGCAAATATTTTACGAGTGTTTGAGATGGAGTACAATGTTTGTATTGAGTGTTTGCAATATTACAACACGAATGCATTTACAACAATGTCACGCACTGGCAGAGAGCAAAGTGTACTTAGATTGTAGATTAAATTTTCCACCTCAGAATTCAGCATTATCTCATGTATAATTATATAGAGATCATGCTTTGACTGTCTCCCAAACGCATTCGGTTATGTCAGTTAACTTGGCATAAAATGATCAGCAGCTGTCCAACTGTAATCAATCAAACAAATTCAACTACACCCACTGCTTTTGATATGTCCGATTCCTGGTTTAATAAAGGCCTTTTCTTTAAGAGATAGATGTATCTATATCTGAAGAAATTTTGAAACGAAAAGAAAAAAGGCTGATCATCTTCATTTTGTCAGCAACGGCAATACATTTATTAACGGAAAGCATTCCAGTGTATTTTGAAATGCATATATAAATGTGCAGTGGAATCGGTGGCTAGTTTCGTTAGCACTGGGCTGCAGAAATGTACTGTACTGTACTTTGCTTGTACAGTAGTAGACGGGTCTTGTGGCTTCGTATGCTAATATACCTGGTGCCTTATTGTGAAGCCTACTTCGGTGCATAACCAGTTCGTTTCTTCTTTTGATTATGCCGACTCGTAGCCACACCCTCGTCCGAGTACCAAACGGTCGTTCATCTCGTCCGCGCTAAGGCGATGCAACACATTCGGCCATTCGCCTTGACCACCCCGATACGGTGTGTGCCATACGGTCGTTCCACTCGACCACTGTAGTGCAGTGTATGACGTACGGCCACTCGACTTAACCGGTATGGTGTGTGCCTCTAGGTCCATTCCATTCGACCGTTACCGTACCGTGCGTAATGCATTATCAAGACTGCCGATCATCCACCTGCCATTTAAACCAGAGCCGATTACTGTTGGTGACAGTGTAACTATAGATCACAGAACAGTTGTGGATAACGTCTGGAACCGTATAGCTTTGTTTCATGAAGACAGAACATTTGTATGCGGGAAGAGGCATAATGTTATTAATATTGGAAACTGACAGTTAATTTCACACTCCACACAAACATGTTCTCAGCAAACATTCTGCAAGTTCTTTAAACAGTCAGCGGACAGGTCATGTGATTTTCTCGACTCTCCATCTACATAAAATTCAATAAATTGCATATCTTGCCTTTTACATTGTTACAGGTTAATTAAAACACATTTTCTCACTTTTTGCTGCAAAGATTTCTATAGAACTATATTTTTGTAAAAATGATAAAAGGAAACCAATGTCTGTGTTTGTGTGAAAAACAAATCTGTGAGACGTAGTTTCTACTGCCAGTTCTGTTGATATTTTTTGGGGTAAAACACTAAAACCTCATTGCTCAGCTCAGTTAATTACTTTTGTAACTAAATGAAAAATAATTTGTATTGGCTGATTATTTTTTTGTTCAAAAATAATAGCTAGAGGAATACTTTTTTATTACAGTACTATTTTTTTCTAAATAAACTTTCTCCCCCACAATTCTTGTATTTTGTGTTTTTTTCACTTCATTGATATAATTAACATGCTCCAATTCATTTGATTTCAATGGAAGGGAGTCCATATGTATTACTATACTTTTATGTGATTTAACCCTCCTGTTCTGTTCATTTTTTAGGTACAGCAAAAATGTTCCCGGGTCAATCCCCATACAGGGGGGGTTTGCAAATACATGAAATGAACCATTTTCATTTAAAATGTTGATTACACTAATTAAGGCCAGTAGAAGAAGTTTCATACTGAAAAAATAATTAAGTATTTTTCCTAGATTTTCAAACTTTAAAAAGGGTCAATTTGACCCGCAACATAACAGGAGGGTTAATTATATTATTCTTTCTTGGACCATAATATAATGGAGTTGTTTATGTCAAAACCATATTATCTGTGTGCTATCTATTCAAGGGTGGTGATTATTCAAATTAATATGGTAATTAGCTAGTACCATTTGGAGGTCTTTTGGCAAATAAACATAGAGACAAAATCAGACTCAAAAAGAAGATTTATGTACATTTATATACAACAAAGACATGCTGGTACACAATCAACGGACAGTGCCATTCAGAACAAGGACATGACTAATGTGTGGACGTTGATATCTCCCCTGACAGGCAAGAATTTCCGCCTTGGTGAGGGGCAACAGGAAATCTGAGGTCCTTAAAGTCTTGATTGGCAGCTGTCAGTCATTCTCGCACATCCACTGTGTTCACTCGTAGGCTCCTAGTTCCTGTAATGACAGCCTCCTCTCCAGCAGGGTGCGCTGTGTGGTGGTCCGACGGTGTTCTTGTGCATTTCTGTGGCAGCTGGGTGAGGTGTGAATCGGGGCGTGGTCAGCGGGGGTGTCTCCGCGGTTTCGGGGAGGGGGGGCGGCGTACGGGAGGGAGGTCGTAGTGTCCCGGGATGTGACTGTTGACGGGGAGGTCGTAGTGGCTTTGGGGCTCCTGCTCTGGGACGTTACCAAGGGAACAGCGTTCTGCGGGGGAGGGAAAAAAAAGAGATAAATGGAACACTGGAGACGGTAACCGTGGCTACCACTGGCCAATGACAAGCTGATTCGGCAGATTTCACGTCATGGCAGAAAGTCACGGTGCAAGCAAACACCTTAAACTCGGTGCCCAACCGCTCCACTGTAAGAGACTCCATTTTACACTTTCAATGAAATTACCCCAAAAGAGAGAACCTGCTTAAAGAGTGTTGAGACCCCTGCTCCACAGTAAGGAGGTTTCTTTCCTGTCCGATAGGGGTTACTCACTGGCGCCCCGGTGGGAGGGGACGGGGGGCGGGGGCGGTAGGCTGATTTCGGCGTAGGACCTCTCCGGCCGGGCGAAGGGGGTCATCTCCATGTAGCCGCTCTCCTGAGGGCGGGGCAGCGGCGAGGGCAGGTCCTTGATGGTGGCGTAGAGGTTCTCGCTGTTCAGGGAGCTGTTGCTGTCCGTCACGGCGGAGTCCTTGGAGAGACCTGCTCGCAGAGAGAGACACCCCCCGGTCAGGCAGCGGCGGGTTGCCGAGCGACAGGCCAGGGGGGGGCGTGTTCAAGCGCACCGAAGCGCGGCGCAAAAACATAAAACGTTTCAAGAAAACGGGAAAACGGGGACGGAGCTGAATGCAGGAAATTGCAGGCGCGAGGAAGAGGAGGAGGAGGAGGAGGAATGAAATTTAAAAATGAACCTTTGTTGTAGAATTTGCCCAAACTGGCGCTATAGCTGTGGCTTCTGTCCATGCCAAAAGCTCCTGAAAAGACACACACACACATGCACGCACGCACACACATGCACACACATGCAAGCACACACGCACGCACACAGATACACACATGCACACACACACGTGCGCACATGCACGCACGCACACAGACACACACACAGGCACGCACGCACGCGCACGCACACACGTACGCACACAGACACACACAGGCACACACACACACGCATAAATACATTTGGTACAGTCTAGCCATTTTTTTTTTATTCATCTCCTGTGCACAGCAGAGATGGGTTCAGTTCCATTTCAATTTCACACGACTTAGGAAATGAGTTGCAATTCAATTAAACTGGGGAGAAAAATCCCCTCAGTCATAGAACATTATGGGCATTTCCCAATTACTTTCTAAAACTGGTGCACAGAACATGCCGTACTGTAGAGAAATGACCTTGGGCTGCCCTCTGACACCTTCCCTCCTGAAAGGGTATGGGGAGGCGATTTGGGGAAGAGGAGGGGAGGGGTGGGGGTCAGTGGGGGGACGGGTATAATTATACAAACCCTGGTTTTTCGGGGCGGGGCAGTGGGGGGGGGGGCGTGTAATTATACGAACCTGGTTTTCGGGCGCTGGGGGGGGGTGGTGTATAATTATACGAACCCTGGTTTTTCGGGCCAGTGGGGGGGGTGGGGGGTGGGGGTGTATAATTATACGAACCCTGGTTTTTCGGGGCGGGTGCCTCGTCGTGCTTCCAGCCGGCGGGCAGCGTGGCGTTGCTCTCCATCCCAAACAGGCCCAGGCGCTCCCTCTCCGCGTTCTTGCCGTTGCAGGAGAGCTGGTTGTTGGTGTTCTGCCCAGGAGAGGGAAACGAAACCCCTCTCGGGTTTGACCGTTGCCTCCGCTCCCGGCGAGCACAGGTAGAGTATCTACCTGTAATCTACCTGTCCTGCACACTCCAGCTCCTTAACAGTAGTGTGTGGTCTGGTCCACTTCTTACCTGCAGAGCAGGGGTGTCCAGTCTTATCTGAAAAGGGCCGGTGGGGGTGAAGGTTTCTGTTTTAGCCCAGCACTGCGACACCCGATTCGGCCAATTTACTTTAAATCTTTAACTTGGCAACTTACTTTCGATTGCTGACTTCAAACATGTAATTCGCGACTCTGTGACCTCCGCTCTGCTTTTTAATTACTGTTCCACTGCTGTCTCATTCCCCATTCGATGTTGGGATGAACTCCTTTGTCTACTGTCTGGTGTAACTTTGTGTTTTATGTCAGGTCCCTCTTGCAAAAGAGATTTTGATCTCAATGGGGTTTTCCTGGGCAAATAAAGGTTAAACGAAAATGAATAAAAACTTCAATCAAGCAGAATCGGGTGTCTTAGTGCTAGGCTAAAACAAAACCCTTTTCGGATAAGAATGGACACCCCTGCTATAGACCAGCAATCTTCATTCCTGGTCCTGGAGAGCCAAAGGGTCTGCTGCTGGTTTTTGTTTTCGCCTTAATTTCAGCAATCAATTCAGACCCAAGCAAGCAGATGAGGTCAGTTAACAGTGTAATTGGCTGCTTTAATCAATCGATTAAGTGCTGAAGAACTACAAAGACCAGCAGACCCCGTGGTTCTCCTGGACCAGGATAAAAGATCACTGATAACAGTAGGGCGGCACAGGTTGTAGGGTGGTTGTGCTCATAGACTGATCCTTATTTTTAGATGCGTAGCAATATTGGGCTTTTGGGGGGCTTGGGGGGGGGGGTGGTCTTACCTTTATAGAACGGTCCTGGTTGTTGGGGATTTGGGGCAGAGGGAGACGGTTCTGGGACAGGGTGTGGTAGCTGGGGTTGTAGTAGTAGTGGTGGTACGTGTGTGGGACGTCTGTGCCACAGAGACAGGAAAATCAAAAATCTTTACTGATGTTTAAAATCAGGGCTGCCCAGTCCTGTTCCTGGAGATCTACGACCTTGTAGGTTTTCACTCCAACTCTAACAAAGCGCACCTCACTCAACAGCTAGAGAGCTGCCGATTAGTAGAATCAGGTGTGCCAAATTGGTGTTGAACAAAAAACCCGCAGGACAGTAGATCTCCGGGAACAGGGTTGGGCAGCCCAGGCCTAGACCATCAATGTACTGATGCCCCTTCCCTCGGGAAACACAACAATTTTACTAAATGAACATTAGATATATTTTAATATTAACCCATATGAAGTACTCCTGATTAATCTTCCCATTGAACTCAATGGAAAGAATATTCAGTAGAAACAACGCTTGTAGTATCTACTGCATATCTGGCAGTAGCATGGTGTTTGAGGCTCATTTGATACCTTGGACCCTTGATGACCTAAAGCCATTTAGACAACAAATGTGTTCCATGCTGTATCAGCATAATTTACAGCTGAATCTAGTCCCACCCCCCAATTCCAATAGAGATCGATTCAAATGCAAAGAGTTTTTGTATCGCTTGTAGGACAACCTGAAAATAAGAACTCCAGACTCCGATGATGCTGATAGGTCACAGACATCAGGAAGTCATGGCATGCAAATGATATGCAACCAAATACAAAACATGACTCTTTTATTTGACATTATGTTAATCTGTCTACTGTATAAGTGAATTTCCCTGTTTCTAGCTTTTCCCCAAACAGTTCACTGCAGCAAAAGTAAACAAGCAAATGGTGGCACAGGAGGTCTCAGGAGTGCATTTGTTTAATTCCTGCTAATTTTCTGACCAATGATTTGTTGTTAAGACCATTAAAAGCTTAATATTTTGCCATTTTGGGCTTGGCCCATTTTTTTTGTCCAGGAGTGTACAGTATATATATGTGTATATATATATATATATATATATATATATATTTTTTTTTTTTTTATTGAGTACAGGTCACAGAGAGGCCTGCATGTATGGGGTGGGGGGGGGGAGGGTGTGGCCGGGCTGGGGGAGTACGTGTGGGCGGGGCCTACCTGGCACCATGTACTCGGAGTTGACGGTGCGAGTGGCCGAGTAGGACACGGTGGGGACGCGGCTCTGCTTGTCGGCGTGGCGACGGCGGTAGGCCAGCAGCAGCGCCAGCAGCAGCAGCACCAGCGCCACCAGCAGGACGATGCCCGCCACGAAGCCCCAGCTCACCGGCTCCGCCGGGCTCACCGGCACCACCAGGTCCACGTCCCGCCCTGAGGGGGGCAGTATTACACCCCCGCATTCAGTACTGATCACATCCCACCCTGAGAGGGGCAGTATTACACCCCCGCATTCAGTACTGATCACATCCCACCCAGAGGGGGGCAGTATTACACCCCCACATTCAGTACTGATCACATCCCACCCAGAGGGGGCAGTATTACACCCCGCATTCAGTACTGATCACATCCCACCCTGAGGGGGCAGTATTACACCCCCGCATTCAGTACTGATCACATCCCACCCAGAGGGGGCAGTATTACACCCCCGCATTCAGTACTGATCACATCCCACCCAGAGGGGGGCAGTATTACACCCCACATTCAGTACTGATCACATCCCACCCAGAGGGGGCAGTATTACACCCCCGCATTCAGTACTGATCACATCCCACCCAGAGGGGGGCAGTATTACACCCCCGCATTCAGTACTGATCACATCCCACCCAGAGGGGGGCAGTATTACACCCCCGCATTCAGTACTGATCACATCCCACCCAGAGGGGGGCAGTATTACACCCCCGCATTCAGTACTGATCACATCCCACCCTGAGAGGGGCAGTATTACACCCCCGCATTCAGTACTGATCACATCCCACCCTGAGGGGGGCAGTATTATACCCCTGATCACGTCCCGCCCTGAGAGGGGCAATATTACACCCCCGCATTCAGTACTGATCACATCCCACTCTGAGGGGGGCAGTATTACACCCCTTTAAATTGCTTCTTATGTCATCGTTGAATTTCATTTAATTGAAACTATTTTGCACAATGCCAGCCACCTTCTTCACCATACAGCACCTTCCTTAAGGTGGTGACATCACAAATATGTGATTAGAATGATCTTAGCTGAACATTCTAATGCTGATGTAACAATCACTACTGGTAACTGAAAAACAATGTTCTAGAGTTCTAGAACACTGACTTGGAATTTTGAATAATAAAAAAAAATGTTCCAAAAATCCTACGCTTCAAAGGATCAAGCCCCCTGCCACATGCACACTTACTTTATTTTATATAATTGTCACTCAGTACAGTGCGTTGCTTTTTAACTTTGTGTACCTCGAATGCAGTTGTCTCCCAGGCCGGACGCACACACGCACACTCCGGTTTGGGGGTTACAGCTGGTGTTGGAGGGACAGGAACACGCATGGGCGCAGTTCAGGCCAAACGTCCCGGGACGGCACTCTGCAGCCACAAGGGTGTAAGGCAATTGAGTGGTTTATCATGTTTTATCTGCAATCAACTGTGTGTGTGTGAGGCATGTTTCTGTATGCATGCAAGTATGTAAGTATGTATGTACGTATGTATATATATGCATATATTTACGTATGTATGCATGCATATATTTACATACGTATGTATGTATGTGTGCATGTATGTATGTGAGTATGTGAGTATGTGCATGTATGTACGTATGTGAGCATGTATGTGTGCATGCATGTGGACGGAGTGTAGCACAGTGGGTAAGGAACTGGGCTTGTAACCGAAAGGTTGCAGGTTTGATTCCCGGTAGGACACTGCCGTTGTACTCTTGAGCAAGGTACTTAACCGAAATTGCTATAATATCGCTTATAAGATCTGTAAATGCTATGTAAATTTGTAAGTGCTCTGAAAAGGTTGCTAATGCCTTATGTATGTATGTATGCATGTATATATGTATGTATGTATATATGCATGTATGTGTGCATGTACCTGTATGTATATATGCATGTATGTGTGCATGTACATATATGTATGAGAATGGGGAGTGACTCACGCTCAGAGCAGTCCCTCCCAGTCCAGCCAGGTGGACAGAGGCAAGAGCCGTCCACATGGTGACACGTGGAGTTTTGGGCGCACCGACACACACTGGCACACTGCTTCCCATAATATCCCAGTGGACAGGCTGAGAACGAACGAACACACACACACACGCACACACACACACGCTCAGTACGTCTCCCTTGTTACAGGTATCTGGCAGGTAGATGAATGGAATAACATTGTGTGGAGGACTGACCTTGCTCACACAGTATCCCAGCGTACCCCGGGGCACACTGGCACTCTCCCGTCACGTGGTGACAGGGGGCGGAGGATCGAGAACACGGGGGGCACAGTGTGGCACAGCGGGGGCCGAACGAGCCCATCCCGCAGACTGAGAGAGAGAGAGAGGGAGAGAGAGAGAAGGGAGTGAGAGAGAGGGGGAGGGAGAGAGAGGGAGAGAGAGAGGAGGGAGAGAAGGGGAGGGAGGGAGAGACAGGTGAGAGAGAGAGAGAGGGGGAGAGAGAGAAGGGGAGAGGGGAGAGAGAGAACGATCCTGTAATCTTGCAAATGTAACTTCAGAGGATCAAATAATAATAATAGCCATCATTAGCATCATCGTTATCATCAGCTAAACGATCGATTTCAATAAGTTGTAATTATCATTTAAAAAGAGTAATAAAATCATTTTTAAAAGCCAGAGATTGAGGGATAGCAGGACACCAGACAGAGAAATGGAGAAAACACAGAAGAGAGAGAGAGAGTGAGAGAGAGGCGGGGGAGAAAAGGACCATAAATATTATTGGAATGGGAGGAGTAGCCGATAGATAGCTCTGGGATAAGAGCGCTCACCGTGCTGGCACTGGTCTCCCCAGTACCCAGCGCTGCACACGCAGGTCCCGTTGTGCCGCAGGCAGGTGGCGCTGTTGAGGCAGGAGCAGTTTCGATTGCAGCGGCGCCCCCAGGTGCCCTCGGGGCAGGGCTGGGAACAGTGGGGCCCTGAGGGGGGGGAGGGTGGAGTAGAGCAAAAAAAGAGGAGTCTTTTGCATATTAACGCTTTCCGCTCAAATTGATATTATTAACCCTTTGAAGAGCAGGTGTTTTTGGAATGTTTTTTTCCCAAAATTCCAGGTCAGCGTTCCAGAACTTCATTGTTTTCAGTTACCAGAAGTGATTGTTACATCAGCTTTGGAATGTTCAGTTAAGGACATTCTAATCACACATTTGTGGTCTTGCACCTTAAAGGGTTAATCTATTACAGCTATTACAAAATATTATCTCTTTCTCCTGAAGTGGATAAACCGATTGTGTTTGCAGCCCCCGTAAAATTAAAACTGCTCTTTTTACATTCTCTGTACTAGTTACAGTGTATACACAGTTGTTTGAATGTACGTTAAAATCATTTCAATATCATATTTGAACAAGTCAGGCTGCATATTATGAAGTGGTGGGATAAATGCTCGTTATGTGGGTTGTGGGCGGGGCTAGTTTGGGAACCACTGGGATGGGGTGAGGGGGGGGGTGTGTTCTGTACCCGTCCAGCCTGACAGGCACAGGCACTGTCCGCTGCGTCCGTCACAGCCATCCGAATGGAGACAGTCACACCTCTGCTTACAGCCCGGACCGTACCACCCCTCCTGCACACAGAGGGGAGACAGTCACACCTCTGCTTACAGCCCGGACCGTACCACCCCTCCTGCACACAGAGGAGCAGTCCACCTCTGCTACAGCCGGACCTACACCCCTCCTGCACACAGAGGGGAGGCAGTCACACCTCTGTATCCAGCCTGGACCGTACCACCCCTCCTGCACACACACACACACACACAAAAACTTGCACAACAGCACAATGTCACATGACTAACGGTATCCCAAACCACATCACAAAGTTACATACAGGGCCAATTATTTCTCAAACACAGTGGAGGGGTGAGTTTGTTTTGTAATCACAAGATTTTTATAAGTAGCGTCCATGGTTATCCCAACCTGATATCCACAACCATAGTTTCACTTTCTCATACCGTGATGCTGCACTAACACTGTCTGTAATGACTGTAAATGAAAATCTGAAGGCAGGTAAATGGCCGTTATACTAAACTGGCGTCTTACCACGTCTGTCCACCAGTGGGCAGCACATGCTTCGAGTATAGACTACATGGCCAGATGTGCTTTCTCTTACCCTACTCAGATCTAAGAATGTCTGTCTGTGTTTAATGGGCCCTTTTCCGGCACTGCTTTCCTGACATGTTTTATAATAAATAAAGAACTCATTTCAAAATGCAGCAATTACAGGAAGTTCAGAACCATAAAAACATTAATTATTTTTCTTCCTTTCATAAATCTGTAAAATCCCATGAAAGATTGCTCAACTGTGATAATTCCAAACAGGGAGAAGGCAACAGACGATGTCAAACAACAATATGGGAATAGAAAAAGAGCATTTTCTGGACAGGGCCTTTTTTGCGTTGGCTACTGTTAGCCGCTTACCGGACACGGCTGGTCACACAGCGCCCCCGTCCATCCTGCAGTGCAACCGCAGGTGCCGTCCACAGGGCTACACGACGCGCCATTGGAGCACTGGCACGTACCATTGCAGCCCGGCCCCCAGCTCCCCCCGGAACACGGGGTGGAACAGTCCGAGCCCTTCCACCCTACCAGCGCACAAGTCAACACAAGACCGCGGTTACTTCTGGATCTCTTTCTTCTGCACAGATTAAAGTGATCTGAGCGTAAGCAATGGCAGACGCAAAGTACACTCTCATAAACAAGTCGTCCCCAGATGTTCTGTTTTGTTTGTAAAAACAGGGGGTCTGGAGCCTGTCTGTGTCTCAGAGCATCTTTTAAGTGTCCTCTTGTCTTTCCCACATCTGAGGAACGGCCACTTCTCTGCATTTGTGCGTTTACTAGTTTATCCTTGGTTGTCAGTATATATATATGTGTGTGTGTGTGTGTGTGTGTGTGTGCGCGAGCGAGTAATTTGTGTATGTGTGTGTTTTTGTGCATGTGCGTGCGTGCATGTGTGTGTCCGTACGTGTGCATGCTTGTGCGTGTGTGTGTAATGTGTGCTTCTCACCCTCCCTGCAGAAGCAGGTTCCATCGATGGGGGAGCAGGCCAGGGAGTGGGAGGGGCTGCAGCCGCAGCGCAGTGAACAGCTCTTCCCATAGCGTCCTCTCTCACAGTGACTCTCGCAGTGCTCCCCCTGCAGGTCACACACAAGTATTACACCAACCGCTCCCTACTGACCCCAGATCAATGACCGGCTCGGCCATCTCTGCAGAGGACTGACAGAGCGCTGGTCTGAGATCAGAGAACAATAAATAAAATGAAATAAGAGGAAAAACAACAGGATGGCACAACACCTTATACTGTAAGAACAGGCAAGACCAAAGAGATAGGTCTTGAGTTTTACATAACAACCAAACTGTTTCACATTTGGGAGCATAGTAATAAAATGTATGTTTGTAAAATGTACGTTTGAATAACATTTACAAGGTTTCGCCTGTCATCACAAGTTGCGTATTTAACTAGGGAGGTGGAGTCACACGCCGCCTGAACAACATTTGTGCTCGTGTGACACTGATATACAAAATGAACAACATGTACTCTTATGCCCCCAAACTCAAAAAAATTTGTTAAAAATTTGAGTATATTTCTAATGACCATAGTTCACTATTTAAAGACACGGTACAAGAAAGTTTTGTGTATGTTGCGTAAATCTTTGGAAATCCTGGAACATGAACATGTAAATGAGTAATATTTATTTGTGTATAGAATATTGTTTGGACCCAATGTTTTTATTCTTTGTATTTCATATTGAATATTTTCTTTGGGAGTCAATAAACATAACTAACTAACTAACTAACTAGCGATGCAATTCGTTTTCCCACGAATATCATTTTAAACCCCCTTTCCAAGCGTCTCCTCATAAGAACAAGAGAACACGTATGTGTCATGTGAACACGTGTGTGTCATGTGAACACGTGTGTGTCATGTGAACACGTGTGTGTCATGTGAACACGTGTGTGTCACTCAGGAGCGTTGAGTCCTCACCGTGTATCCCGGGGCGCACTGGCACCGGCCAGTGACGCTGTCACAGACTCCCCCGCTCAGACACAGGCAGGTATCCTGGCAACCGTGACCGTAGAAACCCTGCGGGCAGGTCTCATTGCAGGAGAGCCCCGCCCACCCCGGGCGACACGTGCACTCTCCTTTCATCGGGTGACAGCTGGCCAATCGGCAGAGAGACACAGGGCCAGATACAGGAGGGTTGGACACAAAGCGAGTGTTTGGATGAACATCACCGTCAGACTAAACAAGTTTTGTGTGAATTATGTAGACTTATCTGTTCCAAGTGTGTCTAGTCAGTACTTCAAGGTAAAATTTAAATAAATGATCCTTCTCTGCTGACCATAGAATCCTAATCATTTCATGAATCAGCAGAAGACGG